>NW_024055884.1:0-68177 GCF_902713615.1 Scyliorhinus canicula | reverse complement strand
GGGGAGAGCGGGGGGACACAGTGAGAGCGAGGGGAGAGCGGAGGGACACAGTGAGAGCGAGGGGAGAGCGGGGGACACAGTGAGAGCGAGGGGAGAGCGGGAGACACAGTGAGAGCGAGGGGAGAGCGGGGGGGACACAGTGAGAGCAAGGGAGGAGCGGCGGGCACAGTGAGAGCGAGGGGAGAGCGGGGACACAGTGAGAGCGAGGGGAGAGCGGGGACACAGTTGAGAGCGAGGGGAGAGCGGGAGGGACACAGTGAGAGCGAGGGGAGAGCGGGGACACAGTAGAGCGAGGGGGAGAGCGGGAGGGACACAGTGATAGCGAGGGGAGAGCGGGGGGACAGCGGGGAGGGACACAGTGAGAGCGAGGGGGAGCGGGGGACACAGTGAAGCGAGGGAGAGCGGGGGAGGCGGGAGGGACACAGTGAGAGCGAGGGGAGAGCGGAGGGACACAGTGAGAGCGAGGGAGCGAGGGGAGAGCGGGAGGGACACAGTGAGAGCGAGGGGAGAGCGGGGGGGATACAGTGAGAGCGAGGGGAGAGCGGGAGGGACACAGTGAGAGCGAGGGGAGAGCGGGGACACAGTGAGAGCGAGGGGAGAGCGGGGACACAGTGAGAGCGAGGGGAGAGCGGGAGGGACACAGTGAGAGCGAGGGGAGAGCGGGAGGGACACAGTGAGAGCGAGGGGAGAGCGGGGACACAGTGAGAGCGAGGGGAGAGCGGGGACACAGTGAGAGCGAGGGGAGAGTGGGAGGGACACAGTGAGAGCGAGGAGAGCGGCGGGGACACAGAGAGAGCGAGGGGAGAGCGGGAGGGACACAGTGAGAGTGAGGGGAGAGCGGCGGGGACACAGTGAGAGCGAGGGGAGAGCGGGGACACAGTGAGAGCGAGGGGAGAGCGGGGGGGACACAGTGAGAGTGAGGGGAGAGCGGGAGGGACACAGTGAGAGTGAGGGGAGTGCGGCGGGGACACAGTGAGAGCGAGGGGAGAGCGGGAGGGACACAGTGAGAGCGAGGGGAGAGCGGGAGGGACACAGTGAGAGCGAGGGGAGAGCGGGGACACAGTGAGAGCGAGGGGAGAGCGGGAGGGACACAGTGAGAGCGAGGGGAGAGCGGGGGGGACACAGTGAGAGCGAGGGGAGAGCGGCGGGGACACAGTGAGAGCGAGGGGAGAGCGGGAGGGACACAGTGAGAGCGAGGGGAGAGCGGGAGGGACACAGTGAGAGCGAGGGGAGAGCGGGAGGGACACAGTGAGAGCGAGGGGAGAGCGAGGGGAGAGCGGGAGGGACACAGTGAGAGCGGTGGAGGCTTTGGAGAGGGTGCTGACGAGGTTTACCAGGCTGTTGCCTGGTCTGGAGGGTGTCCGCTATGAGGAGCGCTTGAATAGAGCCGGACTGTTTTGATTAGAATAACAGAAGTTGAGGGGCGATCTGATAGAGGTCTACATGATTATGAGGGGCATGGATAGAGTGGATGGGCAGTCACTATTTCCCAGGGTGGAAGAGTCAATTACTTTCAATCACCTAACCTGCCCGTCTTTGGACTGTGGGAGGAAACCGGAGCACCCGGAGGAAACCCACGCAGACACGGGGAGAACGTGCAGGCTCCACACAGACAGTGACCCAGCCGGGAATCGAACCTGGGATCCTGGAGCTGTGAAGCAACTATGCTAACCACCATGCTACCGTGCTGCCCACACGACATGAAGTCCACGACCTTGTCAACAACGGCAGAGAAAGAGTGTCAGAAATTCGGCCGAGGTGCTGGTGTGAGATCACGTGACTGCTTTTACCTGTGAAAAGTTCCAGCATTTCATGAAAATACAGTCTTGAATGTCCGCGAACAGCCCCCAACCTCCCTGCTTCAAATGGATCGACTGCGGGAGCATGCAAACATTCAGATCCGCCATGACGATAGAGTCATCAGCCTCTCTGACCATCAGCCTCTCTGACCATCAGTCTGACCATCAGCCTCTCTGCCCGTCAGCCTCTCTGACCATCAGCCTCTCTGACCATCAGCCTCTCTGACCATCAGCCTCTCTGACCATCAGCCTCTCTGCCCGTCAGCCTCTCTGACCATCAGCCTCTCCGCCCCTCAGCCTCTCTGACCATCAGCCTCTCTGACCATCAGCCTCTCTGACCATCAGCCTCTCTGCCCGTCAGCCTCTCTGACCATCAGCCTCTCTGCCCGTCAGCCTCTCTGACCATCAGCCTCTCTGCCCGTCAGCCTCTCTGACCATCAGCCTCTCTGACCATCAGCCTCTCTGACCATCAGACTGACCATCAGCCTCTCTGCCCGTCAGCCTCTCTGACCATCAGCCTCTCTGACCATCAGCCTCTCTGACCATCAGCCTCTCTGCCCATCAGCCTCTCTGACCATCAGCCTCTCCGCCCCTCAGCCTCTCTGACCATCAGCCTCTTTGACCATCAGCCTCTCTGACCATCAGCCTCTCTGACCATCAGCCTCTCCGCCCCTCAGCCTCTCTGACCATCAGCCTCTCTGCCCATCAGCCTCTCTGACCATCAGCCTCTCCGCCCCTCAGCCTCTCTGACCATCAGCCTCTCTGACCATCAGCCTCTCTGACCATCAGCCTCTCTGCCCGTCAGCCTCTCTGACCATCAGCCTCTCTGCCCGTCAGCCTCTCTGACCATCAGCCTCTCTGACCATCAGCCTCTCTGACCATCAGACTGACCATCAGCCTCTCTGCCCATCAGCCTCTCTGACCATCAGCCTCTCCGCCCCTCAGCCTCTCTGACCATCAGACTGACCATCAGCCTCTCTGACCATCAGACTGACCATCAGCCTCTCTGACCATCAGCCTCTCTGACCATCAGCCTCTCTGACCATCAGACTGACCATCAGCCTCTCTGACCATCAGCCTCACTGACCATCAGCCTCTCTGACCATCAGACTGACCATCAGCCTCTCTGCCCATCAGCCTCACTGACCATCAGCCTCTCTGACCATCAGACTGACCATCAGCCTCTCTGACCATCAGCCTCTCTGACCATCAGCCTCACTGACCATCAGCCTCTCTGACCATCAGCCTCACTGACCATCAGCCTCTCTGCCCATCAGCCTCACTGACCATCAGACTGACCATCAGCCTCTCCGCCCCTCAGCCTCTCTGACCATCAGACTGACCATCAGCCTCTCTGACCATCAGCCTCTCTGACCATCAGCCTCACTGACCATCAGCCTCTCCGCCCCTCAGCCCCTCTGACCATCAGACTGACCATCAGGTTGGATCTGATATTTACATAAGGGTGGAGGTTAAAGGGATCGCACAGAGGAGACATCACCACTCGAGAGAAACCTGAGGGAACATTTGACGTTGGCGACTTGGTCTATCTGAAGAAGTTTGGTTCTGGTCTAACCTGGATCCCTGGAAAGATTGTGGCTAGAACAGGTGCAGCGCTGTATGAGACAGATGCCCAACATAAAAGGGTAAAGAATCAGCTGGACTATTTGAGAAGAAGAGAACTTCAAAAAGAGGCAGTGGGGCAGCCTGGGTCTGGAGTGGCAGTCAGTGAGATTATTACAGATGAAGTAATGGTACAGGAAGCAGGAAGAATCCGGTAATGTTCCAGGGGGGAAGTGGGGACGTTATCTACATGGACATAACTTTGCAAATTGAAACTTTCTCACAAAGGTTTAACTTGCACAGGCTTGGCTGGGTAGAGAATGTATGCAGCATTTAAATCAGGAGTTAAACCATCACAGGACTGAGAGAGCAACACCTGCTCACTCCAGCTGAGATATCAGAGGGAGAAGTTCCGGCCTTTCTGGGATTAATGGGCTTCTGCCCAGCTCCTTCTTCGAACAAATATGAAAACAAAAATGTAAACGTGCTTTCTGCTCCAGAATCTTGCTGATGTCTCAGCTCATATCATGACTGAGTGAATCCCATCCCATAGCGTGGCAGTGTCGGTGTTCGGTCTCGGCCCTTTGTGAACCTATTGGTGTGAACTGAAGGGGGAAAGCTTCCTGAGCGTCTTTCCACTGAAGGCCATTCCCAATCCAAAACAGAAAAAGTCCTGGAATTTCAGAAGAGGAGATTGGCTGTTAGCCAAGTCCATCAAAATGGCATCATGAGCTATGCCACAGAGTACACTGCATGAAGGGATGTGCCTGGGCCAGTACAAACAGCAGCTTGAAGCATGCGGGTTTCAAAAGTCTGTAGTTTAAAAACAGCCAGGAGGACAGACATGAAAACGAAAATCAGGATGGGACAAGTGTTTAAAAGAGGTTCCTTACATCTTTGTTACTGTGGAATTGTGGGACATGGTCCTGGCCAATCAGCTGGCAGAACAGTTATTTGTGGCTCAAAGCCTGTGGGACATCGGTAAATGGCCTGATTAGTGGTGGATACCGGTAACGGCCTTGACGGGTCAGCGTTCAGGAGGCCATTCCTGCTCGTTGCCACACTTAGATCTTGGTTAGATCGCGCTCTCTCTTTCTCACGAGGATTTTCAATCTCCGTGTTGAAGATCCTGCCTCAAAATTCATTCCCAAACATTGTTCCCACTGGGACAGCTTCACCAAGGATCAACCTGCTTTTCACACTCTCCTTTCAATATTCCATTCCCCTGGATTTCCGAATATGCTCATTCCCAGCACAATTCCAGATCACGCCCCACAGCTCCAAAAGGCAACATCCAGGCACGCAGCACAAAGTCACCAGCCTCCGACTTCCATCTCCGACCTTTGGGAATTCTCTCGAACCCACTTCACTTCCCGTCTGTTTCCTGCAGCTTTTCATCTCACTTTCCCTCTGTCCTGTCCTTTATCCTGACCCAAGGGGATCTGTTTCTGATCCTTATCTTTGTCTTCGCCTGAAATCTTTCTTTAGGATCTTGTTCCGTTGGCACTGCCAGGGTTCGGGCATGAGCTTCCCCCTGGGGCTGCACCAACCTGTGCCCACCCCCAGAAGCTTCTCTTCATCAGATCCCCATTCGCCAAGAACTGTTAGAAACCCCGTCAATGTGATGTCACGTCGCGGTGGGGGGAGGGGGTCCTAATTTGCAGGGGGCGTTCCCGAGCAGGGGAGCCTGCTAATGATATGTTAATGCATGGGAATGGGAGCTGGTCTTACATAGTCACAACCCGTTATGTCACTGGCGGGGGAGGGGGCAATTGGAATGGGAAATCCTGTTGGTGTAAAGCCGTTTGGAGACTCCCACATTATTCTCTGCCCCTTCTCCATTCCCGCCCAGGGTGGGGAGCCCCGGCAAGGGTCACAATTTCAGGATAAGGGGCAGACATTTTGAACTTGAGACAATGGGAATTATCTTTGATCAGATTCTCCAGCCCAGAGGCCTGAGGAATATTGCAAACAGGGTTTGATGGAGTTTTGGGAATTAAAGGATCTGGGGAGTGTGCAGGGAAGTGACGTGGAGGCAGAAGGTTCAGCATGATCTTATTGAACAGGTGCAGGCTCGAGGGGCTGAATGGCCTCCGTCTACCTGTCTAATCTCCATATCTATTTCTAGCTGCTCAAAATGGGCAGCACGGTAGCACAGTGGTTAGCACTGTTGCTTCACAGCTCCAGGGTCCCAGGTTCGATTCCCCGCTGGGTCACTGTCTGTGTGGAGTCTGCACGTTCTCCCCGTGTCTGCGTGGGTTTCCTCCGGGTGCTCCGGTTTCCTCCCACAGTCCAAAGACGCGCTGTTAGGTGAATTGGACATTCTGAATTCCCCCTCTGTGTACCCGAACAGGTACCGGAATGTGGCGACTAGGGGCTTTTCACAGTAACTTCATTGCAGTGTTAACGTACGCCTACTTGTGACAATAAAGATTATTATTATTATTATGTGTTGAAATGCCTTGGGATGTTGTTCTGCATTCCAGGTGTGATGCACAAGGAAATACTTGTTTGACGACTGCCAGTAATAATTCCTGGTAAAGTTACAGCATCTAAACCATTCACTGACTCTATTAATAACACAAACAGCCCTGTTCACTCCCTTATCAAATGAACCAGGTTGATCACATTCTTTACTATGTGTCATCTCCCTCTGTCTCTCACCCTGCTTCCCTCTCTGCCGCTCTCTCTGCATCTGTCTCCAAATCTCTAACCATTCCAGGATATCAGCTCAATATTCCAGGAAAGGGGATCTGCAGGTGGGATGGGGAGGGAAGTAAAAGAGGAGGGGGTGCCACATTTTGATCAGGGGATCAATTATAGCCACAGGGAGGGACAATATCCTGGAAGATTGTTCAGCTGAAGCCATATGGATGGAACTTAAAAACGCAAAAAGGAGCAATCACATTGCAGGGGGAGTTCTACAGCATCTCAACAGCTCGAGAGAAATAGAAGAGCAGATATATCGGCAGGTTTCAGAGAAGTATGTAGCCATGCTGGCCACGCAAAATGGACACTGAGCCAAACTAAAATGGAAGGCTGCTGGGAAACAGACAGTTCAGCCAGAACAGCAGTCTGCAAAGAGCAGTTTGCATTCTGCAGCAGCAGAAACCAGTTCGGGCTCAGGTGAAAAGACCTTAGCTAGGTGCAAATGGCAAAACGCTTTGCATGCTAATGAGGCCATCAGACTTGAACACCCACACAATAGATACATTTGGTTCTGAATGGACACATTCCAATCAAGACCCAGACATCGAGGCACCAGAAACCTCCAAACAAAAGGACATCAGAAACACCCCCTCCATCACGGAGACCCCCTCGCATTGGGGAATTAATCCAGTATCGATAAGAAATTGATCCAATAGGTAGAGCCCGCCCGAGAAGAGGGAAGGACAACGGAACCCCTATAAAAGATAGGGACCTCGTGTTGTCCGGTCTGTCAAACCCGTGCTCCGGCCCTGACTGACACCTGGCATCCTGACTCCAGCCGTTGAGCACCAGCCGCCGAAACCGTAAGTTCAACGCTCGCTACGCGATCCAAGCCCACTAGACTCCCAAGTACCAGAACGCTTGCTGAAGGCTGCAGTACCAAGACCAGGACGAAGGCCTCGTTCTCTGACCTTGCCTGTTCCTGTTAGATAAGTATTCTGTTTGCTTAAGTTTAGTTGTAGCTTAGTCTCTTAGTGTGTGCATGAGTATTTATTATTAACTGTATAATAAATATTGATCGTTTGAACTTGACTAATCGGTGTATCGTCTTTATTACTTTGAATTTGACCTTGGAATACTTGTGACGTTGCCTATACGGCAACTGGCGACTCCAGAGCTAAATAATTACATAGAACAGAGCCTAGCAGTGTTAAGCACACGTCGAACTCGGAGGCGTGTTAATACACTCCAATAAACGCGTTTTACGCCCATAGTAAAACGTGCAACATTTAGTGGCGACTCCGCCGGGACCCTGTTGTAAGTGGAAACACCACAGTGTCCAGGACCCTGAAATTTGAATTAGAACTCCAAATTGCAGAGAAAGAAAGAGATCACAAGTATTCAAGGCGTTCAAAATAATAAGCGAAATTCGGAAGTGTGTTTTAGTGCATGCGTACTAACAGGGCTGTAAGGTAAAACTGAAAGCTTTTTGTTGCGACAAACTTTCGGTAGTTTTGTTATCGGAAAATAGCGTAAGCCGTACCCGTTTCTCAAAACACCACCCCAGCAACCCCCTGTTCCAAATTATAAAAAGAGAGTCAGAGGAAATGGCCATGCAGGCAATGGAACGTCTGATGGATCCAGCAAAGTTTGTGGTCGCAGCGACCAGCAGCAGTAGCAGGGTAGGCCAGTGTCCCACGTGGGAGCTGGAACTCCGCAAATATTTACAAGGAAAGGGATGGCCCCTTTGGAAAGAGTTTTGTGCAAATGAGGAGACAGGTCCCGGAAGTATAGGTCATACTTGGTGGGAGAACCTCTCTCAAATACACAAAAAGAACCTAGGTAAAGCACGCAAGCCGATGGCGATTGTGTCCTGCTTGGCACAGTTGCGAGGCGCAGAGGAGGTCATCAGGACGCTCCGGACAGATTTAGAGGAAAGGAACCGAATGAGTAAGGTCGATGTCAGGGACATCGAGAAAGAAAACCTGGATCTAAAAGGGAAGTTGGCAGAGAAGGGTAGAGAGGTGGATGATGCCAAGAGGGCTCACCAGTCTTGTCTAGCTCATCTGAACAGTTCCCAGACCCAGTATGAGAAAGCCTATCAGGACGTGCAACGTGCCGTTCTGATAAGACAGGAATCGGAAAAGCAGGTGGAGGCATTGCAGAGGCAATGTTCCGATCTCAAAGCAGCTTTGAGAGCACTCCACGCTGCAACGACCGAACAAAGACAAAGCACAGTTGACCACGCGAAATGCAGGAAACAGATTGCGGAACTGCAATCTCTGCTTTCGGTGCAGAATGGCTTCCAAAGCACCTTTGGAGCTCAGTTAGATGGGGAAAATGCCCCAGATTGGCAGGAATTAAGCGAGACAGCGCAGCGTTATGTTCAGGGAACATGTGCGCCCGCAGCTCAGCAGAAACGACAGGCACCCCAACCCCCCACAGCTCAGATCATAACCGCACCCATGAATCCCGTAACCACACAGAGGAAAGCCGAATCAGAAGGCGCCCCAGACATAACTTACACCACCCCTTTAACAGTAACCCAGCTAAGGGACGCTTGTGAAAAGATCACTCCGTTCCTCCCCACCGCAGACCCCCACCAGTTTTTCGCTAAAGTAAAACAGCAGGCTACCATGTACGGCCTGGATGAGAGAGAGCAGGTTAAGCTCACCGTGCTGAGCTTAGACCAGAGTGTAGTGGCAGCCCTCCCCGACCCACAAAACGTGGCAGGAGGCAGCCTAGAGGAGATGCACACTGCCATTTTAGATGCCATCGGGTACACTAGAGGTGACCCCGTAGAAGGATTGAATAAGTGCAGGCAGAAGAGATCCGAACACCCCACAGCATTCGCAGGAAGGCTGTGGATTCACTTCAGCGCAGTTTTCGGACAGCTAGATAGAGCGCATTTAACCCGCGAAAACATGGTTAAGTGGACGCGCACAATTATCTCACACGCAACAGAAGCAGGACAGAGCGCTTGCAATAATTACGACCCCTCAGAAGAGGCCCATAACGAAAAATGGGTCCTGAAAAGATTGTCCCGCGCTTGGGAGCACTCGCTTCAGGCAAAAGGAAAGGTTAGATCCCCAGAAGAGGCTCAGGCTGCTGCAGATATCCAAGCAGTCAGAGAGCACCAGAAGCCCGCATGGGTAAATGAAGGCAAGAGCAGCCCTCAACAGAAAGGACAGGAATGCTATAACTGTGGACAGTTAGGGCATTGGGCAAAAGAATGCCAAGCACCCCAGCGATCTCAGAGAGGCCAGCAGACAGGCACTCTGACCCGCAACAAGGCAAAACCCATCCACAATGTAGCAGTACAGTCAGGACCCACCAATGTGGACGAGACGAACTGACGGTGTTCGGGCTCCCCCACTTGGGTCTGTGACACACTATGGGACTCATCAGGGAGGCCCGTAGTCACGGCAAAAGTCAAAGGGAAGCCCATAGAGTTACTGTGGGACACAGGAGGATCCCGCACCACCATTAACTCCACAACCACGGCACACGCAGACACGTGGCCGACCACCTCCACCATCACACTTAGCGGGTTCACCGGACACTCGCAGCAGGGACATATCACAGCACCCGTAGCAATTCAGCTAGGGAACATTAGCACAAGGCACCCCGTAGTTTTAGTAAATCTTCCCCGGACAGCAGAACACATCCTGGGGATAGATTTTATGAACGCTCATAGCTTGTCGTTCGACCCAGTGAACCAGTGTGTCTGGCGAATGGCGAGATCAGACAGAGCCCCAGCCACCCTCACAGTAGGAGACTACGCTAATCGGATTAGCGCAGTGGGAGAGTACTCATTCGACCTGACTACACTCCACACCGACCGACAAATTAAGGCCCTACTAAACAAACACAGGACAGCATTTGCAAGTCACCGTCATGACTGTGGTAGAATGACTGGACAAGTTCATGTTACCGGACAGGACCCCCGACCGCAAAAGCAGTATAGATTTCCCCTCGAGGCAGAGGTGGAAATAGAAAAAGTTATAGGTAGCTTGTTGGACCAAGGTGTACTGAGAACGGTAGCCTCCACCAACAATGCCCCTATTTGGCCAGTGAGGAAGCCCGATGGATCATGGCGTCTGACCATCGATTATCGGGAACTCAACAAAGTAACCCCCGCAGTAGCCCCAACGGTCGCTACTAGTCCCGAGACCATGCTCAAGCAGGGTCTCAACGCCAAGTACTTCACGGTATTGGACATCAGTAATGGATTCTGGTCAATACCATTGGCAAAAGCGTGCCAATACAAATTCGCATTCACTTTTAAAACTCAGCAGTACACGTGGACATGCCTCCCACAAGGATTCCACAATTCACCCTCCATTTTCCACCGACAGCTGGCAAGTGGATTAGAAAAATTTTCCCGACCCGAATGTCTGGTACAGTATGTAGACGACCTACTACTGCAGACAGACACAAAGGCAGAGCACATTTCGCTTCTGGCCGAACTCCTGGAACTCTTAACTGAAATTGGCTGTAAAGTTAACCCGAAAAAGGCCCAAATATTGGAAAGTAAAGTGATGTATTTGGGATCAGTCATCACGCACGGCAAACGCGAGATCGAATTCAAAAGAATTGATTCGATCGTCAAATTGCCCCTTCCTCAGAATGTTTCAGCCCTCCGGTCGTTTTTAGGACTGGTTGGCTATTGTCGGAACCACATCGACGGATTCGCGACAAAAGCCGCCCCACTTTCAGACCTCCTTAAGAAAGGAGCCCCCTGGGAATGGCTTCCGCAGCACACGGAGGCTGTGGAAGAGTTGAAACGAGCCCTTAGTGCAGCACCCGCGCTGCTAGTCCCCGACCAACTTTCACCGTACGCAATAGAGGTAGCGAGCACCGATCTGACCCTCTCGGCCGTGTTGCTTCAGGAACGGCACGAGCAGCTAAGACCAGTGGCTTATGCCTCCCGACTGTTAGACCCGGTAGAACAAGGATTTTCAGCCTGTGAGAGGCACCTCCTTGCTGTCTTCTGGGCAGTACAATACTTCTCATACATCACCGGACTCAACCCCATTACTATTCTGACCGAACACACACCCACACAGCTACTACTAGACGGTCGACTGAAGGACGGTTCAGTTAGCCAGATTAGGGCAGCTAGGTGGACCCTACTTTTACAAGGACGGGACATTACTGTAAAACGGACCCGCACACACACATACTTAGCCGACAACCTCCAATACCCCGGACAGCCCCATGACTGTGAAATTGTAGCTCCCCTGCATAACACAGGACCCTTTTTAGCAAAAACACCCCCCAGGAAGATAGGGAACCCGAAACAAAGCCCCCAGCCCACAGACACGTGTGGACCCTTGAGGATTTATGTAGACGGTTCCTCCACAGTTTTAAATGGTGAGCGTATCACAGGATGCGGCATCTATGTAGAGGACGCGCAGGGGCGCGCTCTCGAAGAAATCGCTCTTAAGTTACCAGGTCACTTAGGCGCGCAGGCAGCAGAGCTAGCAGCCATAGCGTACATAGTGGACCACCCCGATTCTTTCCCCAGCCCAGCAGACATATATTCAGACAGCTTATATGTCTGCAATAGCCTAACAGATTTTCTGCCCCTGTGGAGGACACGAGGTTTTGTCTCCGCAGACGGAAAACCCCTTCCATCAGCCCCCTTACTCCAGCATATCCTAGAGAAAGCGAAGGACAGGACCTTCGGCATTATAAAAGTTCGAAGCCACCATAGGTCATCACCCCCTGGGAATGTAAAAGCCGACGCGTTGGCTAAGGCAGGTTCCAGGAGAGGACACTTATGGACCCCCCCAGCTAGCGCACCAGCTAGCGCCCCTGTGAGCGCAGTCCAAGTCTCACAGACTGATATTAAAGATCTCGTGGCAGCACAGAAACAGGACGGAGACCTCAGGGAGGTTTTCAAGGGAAACTTTGTGCCTGCTTACGAGCACTTTAAACACGCACTGACCACACATGAGGGTGTGATCATTAAGGACCAACTTTATGTGGTCCCACAGCAGGACAGGAATCAGATGATTGCCTTGTTCCATGACGGACACGGGCATCAGGGAATTGATGCAACAACGAGGCACCTCAGGCAACTCTGTTGGTGGCCTAATCTCAGGAATGATGTAACGCACTACATAGAGAATTGCCTGATTTGTGCTCAGAACAACCCGGAGCGGTATTCTAAGAAAGCACAACTTCGGCATACTCGCCCAGTTAACGGCCCTTGGACAAACCTCCAGATCGATTTTATAGGTCCATTGCCCCCTTGTCGGAATGGCTATAAATACGTTCTGGTGGTGATAGATACCTTTACCAAGTGGGTAGAGGCATTTCCCTCACGAACAAATACAGCAAAGACAGCTGCAAAGATCCTGACCCACCACATCTTCACGAGATGGGGTTTACCCCGAAGTATCGATTCGGACCAGGGATCTCACTTTACAGGACGGGTCATGAGGAACGTCCTGACAATATTCGGAATCAAACAGAACTTCCACATTGCGTATCATCCACAGTCCAGCGGGATTGTGGAGCGCATGAATCGGACCCTAAAAACTACCCTTAGGAAAATGGTCCAAGAGAATAATTCCACATGGGATTCAGTGCTCCCATTTGCACTTATGTTCATAAGGAACACTGTCTCCACATCTACAGGATACACACCACACACACTCATGACCGGACGCCCTATGAAAGGTACAGAATTCCTTTTAGGACTGGACATGACAAGCCCCGAAGTGACGGCCCTCACACATGAAAAGGCAGTTAAAGATCTAGTTGAGACTGTGAGGTCTGCACAGCTCGCAGCCGCAGTCCAGCTAGGGAAACGCCGACAGCAACGTACTGCCTGTTTCAATAAGACCGTCCACACCACCGAATTCCAGGTTGGGCAACAGGTAATGTTATCTGTTTATAACCCCAGCAGTTTTTTGGCTCCAAAATATTCCGGTCCCTACTCAATTTCGGACAAAATTAGCCCCTCCGTTTACAGAATAAAGTATCCTAATGGGAAGACCGCGTGGTTCCATATAAACCAGTTAAAGGCTTATGGAACACAGGCCAACCATGCTCACCATGTCCTGCTAGATGCAGCAGAACACTTCACCCCGCCCACCAGAAACACTTTTCCACCATCCCCCTCACAGACCAGTTCATCCACGGACTCGCCCACGACTCCGCCCACAGACCACTACAGACCACGCCCCGACACGCCCACAAGCTGCCACAGCAGAGACAGCAGGACTGACACTGACTCTGAAGACAGCGACACCACACAGCCATACAGCCCACACTGCACCAACTACGACCCCGACTCCAGTGACCCCATGGAAGTCACCTACCTCAAATATCCAGAACCACCACCCGACCCCGACTACCCCGACAACACACTCGACGCTACACAATGGCACAGGGACAATTCCTACAGACTTGTCCGCAATGATGAAAGTGACCCCCGGTCACACAACTCCAAAGTTTCATGCCTGATCCACACAAGGGTGTGGGATCCGGGAGAGCAGGACGACACGGTGTCTGACTCCCGACACGGCAACCCCTTTGTGACCCTGTTCACAGAGGCAGAATCAAAGTGAGGTGTCCAGATGATGTAAGATAGGAATCGTTTGAGGGAAACGATGTCCTTTCTGATGGAACCTGCACGTATGTTTGTCTTCGTTTTATGTTTGTTTGTTTTCAGGAATGTACATTGTTCAGCTGGAGGATGGACATCTTCTTTTCAGCTGAAAAGATTGTGACCACCTCACATACACGTTAGCTTGTCTGCCGAAACTTTTGAGAACTTCGGTTTGATTGGAGATCTTTTCCAAAGTTGTACGGCCACACGCCAAATAGCTTGTCCGCAGATATCTCTGAGAACTTCAGGGATGTCCTCAGTTGGAGCATCTTGTCTCCCTTGGTTTTTTTTAGGTGCCCCTCTATTCGGCGAAATAGAGGCTGCAAGTCATGGTCAACACATTCGTACCCGTTTCTTTCCAGGTTACTCAGGCAGTGGACAAACGGCACTGAGGACCCGCCCTGTCTGAGAACCAACCCTTGGTCAGCCAAGCTCGGGTATGGCACAGCACGCCCTACCCGGGGATCCCATCCAACTCGTACCCGTAGCGGCCCATACGCAACTCATTCGGATGTTTATTTCCAAGTTTGTTTTCATTTTAGGTTAGGTAGCCCTTCGGCCACCATCCCACATGCTATTTACATCCGGGAACATTCGGATGGTAAATCAGCAAAGCCTGCGAGACGGCTCGCAGAAGGAAGGATTGTTAGGTGTATGCTGGTCTTTAAATTCGCTTTTTTGAAAAAAAAATGAGGGGAGTCACAGGGCGTGACTTAGCCAGTCATTTTAAAGGGTCAATTGGGTTTTGAAAGACAGATGCACTAACAAGTAAAGGTCTTAAACTGTGTATTGACAGATACTGTGCTTGATCCCAAAGGTTTCAAAGGACGAGACAGAGGTCGAAGCCAGGATTGTCAATACCGGAGGAAGAAGGAAGAGAAAGAAGAAGAACAGCAAAATGATGGAAGCCCACTTATTACTATTTAATGTCATATGTATATGTGTGGAAACAAGACACGTTTCCCCCACAACCCCCACCGTAAATGTTAGTACAACAAACCCCCAGTGCTCAGCTCTGATCAGCGAGGTTCAGACCTGGTGTACTAAATTCATGACGTGGTACTCCATGTCCTACATAATCGAATCACTGTTGGTGATCGCGATCCTCATCATCCTAGTGCAGACCCTCAGGTTGAGGAAATGGAAGAGGAGAGCCTCTCGTTCCAGCACCTCACCCATCTATAGAGTGCAATCCCCCATCTTCGGATTCCACCAAACCCCTCAACCCCTCACTGATTACAACACTCTGTAAAATAAAATTCAGCCATGTATTATATTGTTCCATACTCGACTGCCGAGTTGGGAAGTGTGATGTTGTGGTGTGAATGGTTAAGATTTTAGAGTGATGAAATGTTTAAGTTAAGGTTAAGGTTAATAGTGATAGGTAGAGGTTCCCAATTGTAGTAATGCATGTCCCTTTTGACATAGGGCCAAGTAGAGATGTTAGTTAAAATTTTTTTTCTCTTCTTCCCATAGTTTAGAACAGAGTAGAACAGGAACTGGCAAGAGGTCAGAACACAAGGAGGCAAAGTACATAGGTGATCCTTCACAATAGTATGATTGTGAGGATCACAAGGAGGGAATGTAGCCATGCTGGCCACGCAAAATGGACACTGAGCCAAACTAAAATGGAAGGCTGCTGGGAAACAGACAGTTCAGCCAGAACAGCAGTCTGCAAAGAGCAGTTTGCATTCTGCAGCAGCAGAAACCAGTTTGGGCTCAGGTGAAAAGACCTTAGCTAGGTGCAAATGGCAAAACGCTTTGCATGCTAATGAGGCCATCAGACTTGAACACCCACACAATAGATACATTTGGTTCTGAATGGACACATTCCAATCAAGACCCAGACATCGAGGCACCAGAAACCTCCAAACAAAAGGACATCAGAAACGCCCCCTCCATCACGGAGACCCCCTCGCATTGGGGAATTAATCCAGTATCGATAAGAAATTGAGGGACACAGTGAGAGCGAGGGGAGAGCGGGGGGGATACAGTGAGAGCGAGGGGAGAGCGGGAGGGACACAGTGAGAGCGAGGGGAGAGCGGGGACACAGTGAGAGCGAGGGGAGAGCGGGGACACAGTGAGAGCGAGGGGAGAGTGGGAGGGACACAGTGAGAGCGAGGAGAGCGGCGGGGACACAGAGAGAGCGAGGGGAGAGCGGGAGGGACACAGTGAGAGTGAGGGGAGAGCGGCGGGGACACAGTGAGAGCGAGGGGAGAGCGGGGACACAGTGAGAGCGAGGGGAGAGCGGGGGGGACACAGTGAGAGTGAGGGGAGAGCGGGAGGGACACAGTGAGAGTGAGGGGAGTGCGGCGGGGACACAGTGAGAGCGAGGGGAGAGCGGGAGGGACACAGTGAGAGCGAGGGGAGAGCGGGAGGGACACAGTGAGAGCGAGGGGAGAGCGGGGACACAGTGAGAGCGAGGGGAGAGCGGGAGGGACACAGTGAGAGCGAGGGGAGAGCGGGGGGGACACAGTGAGAGCGAGGGGAGAGCGGCGGGGACACAGTGAGAGCGAGGGGAGAGCGGGAGGGACACAGTGAGAGCGAGGGGAGAGCGGGAGGGACACAGTGAGAGCGAGGGGAGAGCGGGAGGGACACAGTGAGAGCGAGGGGAGAGCGAGGGGAGAGCGGGAGGGACACAGTGAGAGCTGTGGAGGCTTTGGAGAGGGTGCTGACGAGGTTTACCAGGCTGTTGCCTGGTCTGGAGGGTGTCCGCTATGAGGAGCGCTTGAATAGAGCCGGACTGTTTTGATTAGAATAACAGAAGTTGAGGGGCGATCTGATAGAGGTCTACATGATTATGAGGGGCATGGATAGAGTGGATGGGCAGTCACTATTTCCCAGGGTGGAAGAGTCAATTACTTTCAATCACCTAACCTGCCCGTCTTTGGACTGTGGGAGGAAACCGGAGCACCCGGAGGAAACCCACGCAGACACGGGGAGAACGTGCAGGCTCCACACAGACAGTGACCCAGCCGGGAATCGAACCTGGGATCCTGGAGCTGTGAAGCAACTATGCTAACCACCATGCTACCGTGCTGCCCACACGACATGAAGTCCACGACCTTGTCAACAACGGCAGAGAAAGAGTGTCAGAAATTCGGCCGAGGTGCTGGTGTGAGATCACGTGACTGCTTTTACCTGTGAAAAGTTCCAGCATTTCATGAAAATACAGTCTTGAATGTCCGCGAACAGCCCCCAACCTCCCTGCTTCAAATGGATCGACTGCGGGAGCATGCAAACATTCAGATCCGCCATGACGATAGAGTCATCAGCCTCTCTGACCATCAGCCTCTCTGACCATCAGTCTGACCATCAGCCTCTCTGCCCGTCAGCCTCTCTGACCATCAGCCTCTCTGACCATCAGCCTCTCTGACCATCAGCCTCTCTGACCATCAGCCTCTCTGCCCGTCAGCCTCTCTGACCATCAGCCTCTCCGCCCCTCAGCCTCTCTGACCATCAGCCTCTCTGACCATCAGCCTCTCTGACCATCAGCCTCTCTGCCCGTCAGCCTCTCTGACCATCAGCCTCTCTGCCCGTCAGCCTCTCTGACCATCAGCCTCTCTGCCCGTCAGCCTCTCTGACCATCAGCCTCTCTGACCATCAGCCTCTCTGACCATCAGACTGACCATCAGCCTCTCTGACCATCAGCCTCTCTGCCCATCAGCCTCTCTGACCATCAGCCTCTCCGCCCCTCAGCCTCTCTGACCATCAGCCTCTTTGACCATCAGCCTCTCTGACCATCAGCCTCTCTGACCATCAGCCTCTCCGCCCCTCAGCCTCTCTGACCATCAGCCTCTCTGCCCATCAGCCTCTCTGACCATCAGCCTCTCCACCCCTCAGCCTCTCTGACCATCAGCCTCTCTGACCATCAGCCTCTCTGACCATCAGCCTCTCTGCCCGTCAGCCTCTCTGACCATCAGCCTCTCTGCCCGTCAGCCTCTCTGACCATCAGCCTCTCTGACCATCAGCCTCTCTGACCATCAGACTGACCATCAGCCTCTCTGCCCATCAGCCTCTCTGACCATCAGCCTCTCCGCCCCTCAGCCTCTCTGACCATCAGACTGACCATCAGCCTCTCTGACCATCAGACTGACCATCAGCCTCTCTGACCATCAGCCTCTCTGACCATCAGCCTCTCTGACCATCAGATTGACCATCAGCCTCTCTGACCATCAGCCTCACTGACCATCAGCCTCTCTGACCATCAGACTGACCATCAGCCTCTCTGACCATCAGCCTCACTGACCATCAGCCTCTCTGACCATCAGACTGACCATCAGCCTCTCTGACCATCAGCCTCTCTGACCATCAGCCTCACTGACCATCAGCCTCTCTGACCATCAGCCTCACTGACCATCAGCCTCTCTGCCCATCAGCCTCACTGACCATCAGACTGACCATCAGCCTCTCCGCCCCTCAGCCTCTCTGACCATCAGACTGACCATCAGCCTCTCTGACCATCAGCCTCTCTGACCATCAGCCTCACTGACCATCAGCCTCTCCGCCCCTCAGCCTCTCTGACCATCAGACTGACCATCAGGTTGGATCTGATATTTACATAAGGGTGGAGGTTAAAGGGATCGCACAGAGGAGACATCACCACTCGAGAGAAACCTGAGGGAACATTTGACGTTGGCGACTTGGTCTATCTGAAGAAGTTTGGTTCTGGTCTAACCTGGATCCCTGGAAAGATTGTGGCTAGAACAGGTGCAGCGCTGTATGAGACAGATGCCCAACATAAAAGGGTAAAGAATCAGCTGGACTATTTGAGAAGAAGAGAACTTCAAAAAGAGGCAGTGGGGCAGCCTGGGTCTGGAGTGGCAGTCAGTGAGATTATTACAGATGAAGTAATGGTACAGGAAGCAGGAAGAATCCGGTAATGTTCCAGGGGGAAGTGGGGGCGTTATCTACATGGACATAACTTTGCAAATTGAAACTTTCTCACAAAGGTTTAACTTGCACAGGCTTGGCTGGGTAGAGAATGTATGCAGCATTTAAATCAGGAGTTAAACCATCACAGGACTGAGAGAGCAACACCTGCTCACTCCAGCTGAGATATCAGAGGGAGAAGTTCCGGCCTTTCTGGGATTAATGGGCTTCTGCCCAGCTCCTTCTTCGAACAAATATGAAAACAAAAATGTAAACGTGCTTTCTGCTCCAGAATCTTGCTGATGTCTCAGCTCATATCATGACCGAGTGAATCCCATCCCATAGCGTGGCAGTGTCGGTGTTCGGTCTCGGCCCTTTGTGAACCTATTGGTGTGAACTGAAGGGGGAAGCTTTCCTGAGCGTCTTTCCACTGAAGGCCATTCCCAATCCAAAACAGAAAAAGTCCTGGAATTTCAGAAGAGGAGATTGGCTGTTAGCCAAGTCCATCAAAATGGCATCATGAGCTATGCCACAGAGTACACTGCATGAAGGGATGTGCCTGGGCCAGTACAAACAGCAGCTTGAAGCATGCGGGTTTCAAAAGTCTGTAGTTTAAAAACAGCCAGGAGGACAGACATGAAAACGAAAATCAGGATGGGACAAGTGTTTAAAAGAGGTTCCTTACATCTTTGTTACTGTGGAATTGTGGGACATGGTCCTGGCCAATCAGCTGGCAGAACAGTTATTTGTGGCTCAAAGCCTGTGGGACATCGGTAAATGGCCTGATTAGTGGTGGATACCGGTAACGGCCTTGACGGGTCAGCGTTCAGGAGGCCATTCCTGCTCGTTGCCACACTTAGATCTTGGTTAGATCGCGCTCTCTCTTTCTCACGAGGATTTTCAATCTCCGTGTTGAAGATCCTGCCTCAAAATTCATTCCCAAACATTGTTCCCACTGGGACAGCTTCACCAAGGATCAACCTGCTTTTCACACTCTCCTTTCAATATTCCATTCCCCTGGATTTCCGAATATGCTCATTCCCAGCACAATTCCAGATCACGCCCCACAGCTCCAAAAGGCAACATCCAGGCACGCAGCACAAAGTCACCAGCCTCCGACTTCCATCTCCGACCTTTGGGAATTCTCTCGAACCCACTTCACTTCCCGTCTGTTTCCTGCAGCTTTTCATCTCACTTTCCCTCTGTCCTGTCCTTTATCCTGACCCAAGGGGATCTGTTTCTGATCCTTATCTTTGTCTTCGCCTGAAATCTTTCTTTAGGATCTTGTTCCGTTGGCACTGCCAGGGTTCGGGCATGAGCTTCCCCCTGGGGCTGCACCAACCTGTGCCCACCCCCAGAAGCTTCTCTTCATCAGATCCCCATTCGTCAAGAACTGTTAGAAACCCCGTCAATGTGATGTCACGTCGCGGTGGGGGGAGGGGGTCCTAATTTGCAGGGGGCGTTCCCGAGCAGGGGAGCCTGCTAATGATATGTTAATGCATGGGAATGGGAGCTGGTCTTACATAGTCACAACCCGTTATGTCACTGGCGGGGGAGGGGGCAATTGGAATGGGAAATCCTGTTGGTGTAAAGCCGTTTGGAGACTCCCACATTATTCTCTGCCCCTTCTCCATTCCCGCCCAGGGTGGGGAGCCCCGGCAAGGGTCACAATTTCAGGATAAGGGGCAGACATTTTGAACTTGAGACAATGGGAATTATCTTTGATCAGATTCTCCAGCCCAGAGGCCTGAGGAATATTGCAAACAGGGTTTGATGGAGTTTTGGGAATTAAAGGATCTGGGGAGTGTGCAGGGAAGTGACGTGGAGGCAGAAGGTTCAGCATGATCTTATTGAACAGGTGCAGGCTCGAGGGGCTGAATGGCCTCCGTCTACCTGTCTAATCTCCATATCTATTTCTAGCTGCTCAAAATGGGCAGCACGGTAGCACATTGGGTAGCACTGTTGCTTCACAGCTCCAGGGTCCCAGGTTCGATTCCCCGCTGGGTCACTGTCTGGGCGGAGTCTGCACGTTCTCTCCGTGTCTGCGTGGGTTTCCTCCGGGTGCTCCGGTTTCCTCCCACAGTCCAAAGACGCGCTGTTAGGTGAATTGGACATTCTGAATTCCCCCTCTGTGTACCCGAACAGGTACCGGAATGTGGCGACTAGGGGCTTTTCACAGTAACTTCATTGCAGTGTTAACGTACGCCTACTTGTGACAATAAAGATTATTATTATTATTATGTGTTGAAATGCCTTGGGATGTTGTTCTGCATTCCAGGTGTGATGCACAAGGAAATACTTATTTGACGACTGCCAGTAATAATTCCTGGTAAAGTTACAGCATCTAAACCATTCACTGACTCTATTAATAACACAAACAGCCCTGTTCACTCCCTTATCAAATGAACCAGGTTGATCACATTCTTTACTATGTGTCATCTCCCTCTGTCTCTCACCCTGCTTCCCTCTCTGCCGCTCTCTCTGCATCTGTCTCCAAATCTCTAACCATTCCAGGATATCAGCTCAATATTCCAGGAAACGGGATCTGCAGGTGGGATGGGGAGGGAAGTAAAAGAGGAGGGGGTGCCGCATTTTGATCAGGGGATCAATTATAGCCACAGGGAGGGACAATATCCTGGAAGATTGTTCAGCTGAAGCCATATGGATGGAACTTAAAAACGCAAAAAGGAGCAATCACATTGCAGGGGGAGTTCTACAGCATCTCAACAGCCCGAGAGAAATAGAAGAGCAGATATATCGGCAGGTTTCAGAGAAGTATGTAGCCATGCTGGCCACGCAAAATGGACACTGAGCCAAACTAAAATGGAAGGCTGCTGGGAAACAGACAGTTCAGCCAGAACAGCAGTCTGCAAAGAGCAGTTTGCATTCTGCAGCAGCAGAAACCAGTTCGGGCTCAGGTGAAAAGACCTTAGCTAGGTGCAAATGGCAAAACGCTTTGCATGCTAATGAGGCCATCAGACTTGAACACCCACACAATAGATACATTTGGTTCTGAATGGACACATTCCAATCAAGACCCAGACATCGAGGCACCAGAAACCTCCAAACAAAAGGACATCAGAAACACCCCCTCCATCACGGAGACCCCCTCGCATTGGGGAATTAATCCAGTATCGATAAGAAATTGATCCAATAGGTAGAGCCCGCCCGAGAAGAGGGAAGGACAACGGAACCCCTATAAAAGATAGGGACCTCGTGTTGTCCGGTCTGTCAAACCCGTGCTCCGGCCCTGACTGACACCTGGCATCCTGACTCCAGCCGTTGAGCACCAGCCGCCGAAACCGTAAGTTCAACGCTCGCTACGCGATCCAAGCCCACTAGACTCCCAAGTACCAGAACGCTTGCTGAAGGCTGCAGTACCAAGACCAGGACGAAGGCCTCGTTCTCTGACCTTGCCTGTTCCTGTTAGATAAGTATTCTGTTTGCTTAAGTTTAGTTGTAGCTTAGTCTCTTAGTGTGTGCATGAGTATTTATTATTAACTGTATAATAAATATTGATCGTTTGAACTTGACTAATCGGTGTATCGTCTTTATTACTTTGAATTTGACCTTGGAATACTTGTGACGTTGCCTATACGGCAACTGGCGACTCCAGAGCTAAATAATTACATAGAACAGAGCCTAGCAGTGTTAAGCACACGTCGAACTCGGAGGCGTGTTAATACACTCCAATAAACGCGTTTTACGCCCATAGTAAAACGTGCAACATTTAGTGGCGACTCCGCCGGGACCCTGTTGTAAGTGGAAACACCACAGTGTCCAGGACCCTGAAATTTGAATTAGAACTCCAAATTGCAGAGAAAGAAAGAGATCACAAGTATTCAAGGCGTTCAAAATAATAAGCGAAATTCGGAAGTGTGTTTTAGTGCATGCGTACTAACAGGGCTGTAAGGTAAAACTGAAAGCTTTTTGTTGCGACAAACTTTCGGTAGTTTTGTTATCGGAAAATAGCGTAAGCCGTACCCGTTTCTCAAAACACCACCCCAGCAACCCCCTGTTCCAAATTATAAAAAGAGAGTCAGAGGAAATGGCCATGCAGGCAATGGAACGTCTGATGGATCCAGCAAAGTTTGTGGTCGCAGCGACCAGCAGCAGTAGCAGGGTAGGCCAGTGTCCCACGTGGGAGCTGGAACTCCGCAAATATTTACAAGGAAAGGGATGGCCCCTTTGGAAAGAGTTTTGTGCAAATGAGGAGACAGGTCCCGGAAGTATAGGTCATACTTGGTGGGAGAACCTCTCTCAAATACACAAAAAGAGTTTAGGTAAAGCACGCAAGCCGATGGCGATTGTGTCCTGCTTGGCACAGTTGCGAGGCGCAGAGGAGGTCATCAGGACGCTCCGGACAGATTTAGAGGAAAGGAACCGAATGAGTAAGGTCGATGTCAGGGACATCGAGAAAGAAAACCTGGATCTAAAAGGGAAGTTGGCAGAGAAGGGTAGAGAGGTGGATGATGCCAAGAGGGCTCACCAGTCTTGTCTAGCTCATCTGAACAGTTCCCAGACCCAGTATGAGAAAGCCTATCAGGACGTGCAACGTGCCGTTCTGATAAGACAGGAATCGGAAAAGCAGGTGGAGGCATTGCAGAGGCAATGTTCCGATCTCAAAGCAGCTTTGAGAGCACTCCACGCTGCAACGACCGAACAAAGACAAAGCACAGTTGACCACGCGAAATGCAGGAAACAGATTGCGGAACTGCAATCTCTGCTTTCGGTGCAGAATGGCTTCCAAAGCACCTTTGGAGCTCAGTTAGATGGGGAAAATGCCCCAGATTGGCAGGAATTAAGCGAGACAGCGCAGCGTTATGTTCAGGGAACATGTGCGCCCGCAGCTCAGCAGAAACGACAGGCACCCCAACCCCCCACAGCTCAGATCATAACCGCACCCATGAATCCCGTAACCACACAGAGGAAAGCCGAATCAGAAGGCGCCCCAGACATAACTTACACCACCCCTTTAACAGTAACCCAGCTAAGGGACGCTTGTGAAAAGATCACTCCGTTCCTCCCCACCGCAGACCCCCACCAGTTTTTCGCTAAAGTAAAACAGCAGGCTACCATGTACGGCCTGGATGAGAGAGAGCAGGTTAAGCTCACCGTGCTGAGCTTAGACCAGAGTGTAGTGGCAGCCCTCCCCGACCCACAAAACGTGGCAGGAGGCAGCCTAGAGGAGATGCACACTGCCATTTTAGATGCCATCGGGTACACTAGAGGTGACCCCGTAGAAGGATTGAATAAGTGCAGGCAGAAGAGATCCGAACACCCACAGCATTCGCAGGAAGGCTGTGGATTCACTTCAGCGCAGTTTTCGGACAGCTAGATAGAGCGCATTTAACCCGCGAAAACATGGTTAAGTGGACGCGCACAATTATCTCACACGCAACAGAAGCAGGACAGAGCGCTTGCAATAATTACGACCCCTCAGAAGAGGCCCATAACGAAAAATGGGTCCTGAAAAGATTGTCCCGCGCTTGGGAGCACTCGCTTCAGGCAAAAGGAAAGGTTAGATCCCCAGAAGAGGCTCAGGCTGCTGCAGATATCCAAGCAGTCAGAGAGCACCAGAAGCCCGCATGGGTAAATGAAGGCAAGAGCAGCCCTCAACAGAAAGGACAGGAATGCTATAACTGTGGACAGTTAGGGCATTGGGCAAAAGAATGCCAAGCACCCCAGCGATCTCAGAGAGGCCAGCAGACAGGCACTCTGACCCGCAACAAGGCAAAACCCATCCACAATGTAGCAGTACAGTCAGGACCCACCAATGTGGACGAGACGAACTGACGGTGTTCGGGCTCCCCCACTTGGGTCTGTGACACACTATGGGACTCATCAGGGAGGCCCGTAGTCACGGCAAAAGTCAAAGGGAAGCCCATAGAGTTACTGTGGGACACAGGAGGATCCCGCACCACCATTAACTCCACAACCACGGCACACGCAGACACGTGGCCGACCACCTCCACCATCACACTTAGCGGGTTCACCGGACACTCGCAGCAGGGACATATCACAGCACCCGTAGCAATTCAGCTAGGGAACATTAGCACAAGGCACCCCGTAGTTTTAGTAAATCTTCCCCGGACAGCAGAACACATCCTGGGGATAGATTTTATGAACGCTCATAGCTTGTCGTTCGACCCAGTGAACCAGTGTGTCTGGCGAATGGCGAGATCAGACAGAGCCCCAGCCACCCTCACAGTAGGAGACTACGCTAATCGGATTAGCGCAGTGGGAGAGTACTCATTCGACCTGACTACACTCCACACCGACCGACAAATTAAGGCCCTACTAAACAAACACAGGACAGCATTTGCAAGTCACCGTCATGACTGTGGTAGAATGACTGGACAAGTTCATGTTACCGGACAGGACCCCCGACCGCAAAAGCAGTATAGATTTCCCCTCGAGGCAGAGGTGGAAATAGAAAAAGTTATAGGTAGCTTGTTGGACCAAGGTGTACTGAGAACGGTAGCCTCCACCAACAATGCCCCTATTTGGCCAGTGAGGAAGCCCGATGGATCATGGCGTCTGACCATCGATTATCGGGAACTCAACAAAGTAACCCCCGCAGTAGCCCCAACGGTAGCTACTAGTCCCGAGACCATGCTCAAGCAGGGTCTCAACGCCAAGTACTTCACGGTATTGGACATCAGTAATGGATTCTGGTCAATACCATTGGCAAAAGCGTGCCAATACAAATTCGCATTCACTTTTAAAACTCAGCAGTACACGTGGACATGCCTCCCACAAGGATTCCACAATTCACCCTCCATTTTCCACCGACAGCTGGCAAGTGGATTAGAAAAATTTTCCCGACCCGAATGTCTGGTACAGTATGTAGACGACCTACTACTGCAGACAGACACAAAGGCAGAGCACATTTCGCTTCTGGCCGAACTCCTGGAACTCTTAACTGAAATTGGCTGTAAAGTTAACCCGAAAAAGGCCCAAATATTGGAAAGTAAAGTGATGTATTTGGGATCAGTCATCACGCACGGCAAACGCGAGATCGAATTCAAAAGAATTGATTCGATCGTCAAATTGCCCCTTCCTCAGAATGTTTCAGCCCTCCGGTCGTTTTTAGGACTGGTTGGCTATTGTCGGAACCACATCGACGGATTCGCGACAAAAGCCGCCCCACTTTCAGACCTCCTTAAGAAAGGAGCCCCCTGGGAATGGCTTCCGCAGCACACGGAGGCTGTGGAAGAGTTGAAACGAGCCCTTAGTGCAGCACCCGCGCTGCTAGTCCCCGACCAACTTTCACCGTACGCAATAGAGGTAGCGAGCACCGATCTGACCCTCTCGGCCGTGTTGCTTCAGGAACGGCACGAGCAGCTAAGACCAGTGGCTTATGCCTCCCGACTGTTAGACCCGGTAGAACAAGGATTTTCAGCCTGTGAGAGGCACCTCCTTGCTGTCTTCTGGGCAGTACAATACTTCTCATACATCACCGGACTCAACCCCATTACTATTCTGACCGAACACACACCCACACAGCTACTACTAGACGGTCGACTGAAGGACGGTTCAGTTAGCCAGATTAGGGCAGCTAGGTGGACCCTACTTTTACAAGGACGGGACATTACTGTAAAACGGACCCGCACACACACATACTTAGCCGACAACCTCCAATACCCCGGACAGCCCCATGACTGTGAAATTGTAGCTCCCCTGCATAACACAGGACCCTTTTTAGCAAAAACACCCCCCAGGAAGATAGGGAACCCGAAACAAAGCCCCCAGCCCACAGACACGTGTGGACCCTTGAGGATTTATGTAGACGGTTCCTCCACAGTTTTAAATGGTGAGCGTATCACAGGATGCGGCATCTATGTAGAGGACGCGCAGGGGCGCGCTCTCGAAGAAATCGCTCTTAAGTTACCAGGTCACTTAGGCGCGCAGGCAGCAGAGCTAGCAGCCATAGCGTACATAGTGGACCACCCCGATTCTTTCCCCAGCCCAGCAGACATATATTCAGACAGCTTATATGTCTGCAATAGCCTAACAGATTTTCTGCCCCTGTGGAGGACACGAGGTTTTGTCTCCGCAGACGGAAAACCCCTTCCATCAGCCCCCTTACTCCAGCATATCCTAGAGAAAGCGAAGGACAGGACCTTCGGCATTATAAAAGTTCGAAGCCACCATAGGTCATCACCCCCTGGGAATGTAAAAGCCGACGCGTTGGCTAAGGCAGGTTCCAGGAGAGGACACTTATGGACCCCCCCAGCTAGCGCACCAGCTAGCGCCCCTGTGAGCGCAGTCCAAGTCTCACAGACTGATATTAAAGATCTCGTGGCAGCACAGAAACAGGACGGAGACCTCAGGGAGGTTTTCAAGGGAAACTTTGTGCCTGCTTACGAGCACTTTAAACACGCACTGACCACACATGAGGGTGTGATCATTAAGGACCAACTTTATGTGGTCCCACAGCAGGACAGGAATCAGATGATTGCCTTGTTCCATGACGGACACGGGCATCAGGGAATTGATGCAACAACGAGGCACCTCAGGCAACTCTGTTGGTGGCCTAATCTCAGGAATGATGTAACGCACTACATAGAGAATTGCCTGATTTGTGCTCAGAACAACCCGGAGCGGTATTCTAAGAAAGCACAACTTCGGCATACTCGCCCAGTTAACGGCCCTTGGACAAACCTCCAGATCGATTTTATAGGTCCATTGCCCCCTTGTCGGAATGGCTATAAATACGTTCTGGTGGTGATAGATACCTTTACCAAGTGGGTAGAGGCATTTCCCTCACGAACAAATACAGCAAAGACAGCTGCAAAGATCCTGACCCACCACATCTTCACGAGATGGGGTTTACCCCGAAGTATCGATTCGGACCAGGGATCTCACTTTACAGGACGGGTCATGAGGAACGTCCTGACAATATTCGGAATCAAACAGAACTTCCACATTGCGTATCATCCACAGTCCAGCGGGATTGTGGAGCGCATGAATCGGACCCTAAAAACTACCCTTAGGAAAATGGTCCAAGAGAATAATTCCACATGGGATTCAGTGCTCCCATTTGCACTTATGTTCATAAGGAACACTGTCTCCACATCTACAGGATACACACCACACACACTCATGACCGGACGCCCTATGAAAGGTACAGAATTCCTTTTAGGACTGGACATGACAAGCCCCGAAGTGACGGCCCTCACACATGAAAAGGCAGTTAAAGATCTAGTTGAGACTGTGAGGTCTGCACAGCTCGCAGCCGCAGTCCAGCTAGGGAAACGCCGACAGCAACGTACTGCCTGTTTCAATAAGACCGTCCACACCACCGAATTCCAGGTTGGGCAACAGGTAATGTTATCTGTTTATAACCCCAGCAGTTTTTTGGCTCCAAAATATTCCGGTCCCTACTCAATTTCGGACAAAATTAGCCCCTCCGTTTACAGAATAAAGTATCCTAATGGGAAGACCGCGTGGTTCCATATAAACCAGTTAAAGGCTTATGGAACACAGGCCAACCATGCTCACCATGTCCTGCTAGATGCAGCAGAACACTTCACCCCGCCCACCAGAAACACTTTTCCACCATCCCCCTCACAGACCAGTTCATCCACGGACTCGCCCACGACTCCGCCCACAGACCACTACAGACCACGCCCCGACACGCCCACAAGCTGCCACAGCAGAGACAGCAGGACTGACACTGACTCTGAAGACAGCGACACCACACAGCCATACAGCCCACACTGCACCAACTACGACCCCGACTCCAGTGACCCCATGGAAGTCACCTACCTCAAATATCCAGAACCACCACCCGACCCCGACTACCCCGACAACACACTCGACGCTACACAATGGCACAGGGACAATTCCTACAGACTTGTCCGCAATGATGAAAGTGACCCCCGGTCACACAACTCCAAAGTTTCATGCCTGATCCACACAAGGGTGTGGGATCCGGGAGAGCAGGACGACACGGTGTCTGACTCCCGACACGGCAACCCCTTTGTGACCCTGTTCACAGAGGCAGAATCAAAGTGAGGTGTCCAGATGATGTAAGATAGGAATCGTTTGAGGGAAACGATGTCCTTTCTGATGGAACCTGCACGTATGTTTGTCTTCGTTTTATGTTTGTTTGTTTTCAGGAATGTACATTGTTCAGCTGGAGGATGGACATCTTCTTTTCAGCTGAAAAGATTGTGACCACCTCACATACACGTTAGCTTGTCTGCCGAAACTTTTGAGAACTTCGGTTTGATTGGAGATCTTTTCCAAAGTTGTACGGCCACACGCCAAATAGCTTGTCCGCAGATATCTCTGAGAACTTCAGGGATGTCCTCAGTTGGAGCATCTTGTCTCCCTTGGTTTTTTTAGGTGCCCCTCTATTCGGCGAAATAGAGGCTGCAAGTCATGGTCAACACATTCGTACCCGTTTCTTTCCAGGTTACTCAGGCAGTGGACAAACGGCACTGAGGACCCGCCCTGTCTGAGAACCAACCCTTGGTCAGCCAAGCTCGGGTATGGCACAGCACGCCCTACCCGGGGATCCCATCCAACTCGTACCCGTAGCGGCCCATACGCAACTCATTCGGATGTTTATTTCCAAGTTTGTTTTCATTTTAGGTTAGGTAGCCCTTCGGCCACCATCCCACATGCTATTTACATCCGGGAACATTCGGATGGTAAATCAGCAAAGCCTGCGAGACGGCTCGCAGAAGGAAGGATTGTTAGGTGTATGCTGGTCTTTAAATTCGCTTTTTTGAAAAAAAAAAATGAGGGGAGTCACAGGGCGTGACTTAGCCAGTCATTTTAAAGGGTCAATTGGGTTTTGAAAGACAGATGCACTAACAAGTAAAGGTCTTAAACTGTGTATTGACAGATACTGTGCTTGATCCCAAAGGTTTCAAAGGACGAGACAGAGGTCGAAGCCAGGATTGTCAATACCGGAGGAAGAAGGAAGAGAAAGAAGAAGAACAGCAAAATGATGGAAGCCCACTTATTACTATTTAATGTCATATGTATATGTGTGGAAACAAGACACGTTTCCCCCACAACCCCCACCGTAAATGTTAGTACAACAAACCCCCAGTGCTCAGCTCTGATCAGCGAGGTTCAGACCTGGTGTACTAAATTCATGACGTGGTACTCCATGTCCTACATAATCGAATCACTGTTGGTGATCGCGATCCTCATCATCCTAGTGCAGACCCTCAGGTTGAGGAAATGGAAGAGGAGAGCCTCTCGTTCCAGCACCTCACCCATCTATAGAGTGCAATCCCCCATCTTCGGATTCCACCAAACCCCTCAACCCCTCACTGATTACAACACTCTGTAAAATAAAATTCAGCCATGTATTATATTGTTCCATACTCGACTGCCGAGTTGGGAAGTGTGATGTTGTGGTGTGAATGGTTAAGATTTTAGAGTGATGAAATGTTTAAGTTAAGGTTAAGGTTAATAGTGATAGGTAGAGGTTCCCAATTGTAGTAATGCATGTCCCTTTTGACATAGGGCCAAGTAGAGATGTTAGTTAAAATTTTTTTCTCTTCTTCCCATAGTTTAGAACAGAGTAGAACAGGAACTGGCAAGAGGTCAGAACACAAGGAGGCAAAGTACATAGGTGATCCTTCACAATAGTATGATTGTGAGGATCACAAGGAGGGAATGTAGCCATGCTGGCCACGCAAAATGGACACTGAGCCAAACTAAAATGGAAGGCTGCTGGGAAACAGACAGTTCAGCCAGAACAGCAGTCTGCAAAGAGCAGTTTGCATTCTGCAGCAGCAGAAACCAGTTTGGGCTCAGGTGAAAAGACCTTAGCTAGGTGCAAATGGCAAAACGCTTTGCATGCTAATGAGGCCATCAGACTTGAACACCCACACAATAGATACATTTGGTTCTGAATGGACACATTCCAATCAAGACCCAGACATCGAGGCACCAGAAACCTCCAAACAAAAGGACATCAGAAACGCCCCCTCCATCACGGAGACCCCCTCGCATTGGGGAATTAATCCAGTATCGATAAGAAATTGATCCAATAGGTAGAGCCCGCCCGAGAAGAGGGAAGGACAACGGAACCCCTATAAAAGATAGGGACCTCGTGTTGTCCGGTCTGTTAAACCCGTGCTCCGGCCCTGACTGACACCTGGCATCCTGACTCCAGCCGTTGAGCACCAGCCGCCGAAACCGTAAGTTCAACGCTCGCTACGCGATCCAAGCCCACTAGACTCCCAAGTACCAGAACGCTTGCTGAAGGCTGCAGTACCAAGACCAGGACGAAGGCCTCGTTCTCTGACCTTGCCTGTTCCTGTTAGATAAGTATTCTGTTTGCTTAAGTTTAGTTGTAGCTTAGTCTCTTAGTGTGTGCATGAGTATTTATTATTAACTGTATAATAAATATTGATCGTTTGAACTTGACTAATCGGTGTATCGTCTTTATTACTTTGAATTTGACCTTGGAATACTTGTGACGTTGCCTATACGGCAACTGGCGACTCCAGAGCTAAATAATTACATAGAACAGAGCCTAGCAGTGTTAAGCACACGTCGAACTCGGAGGCGTGTTAATACACTCCAATAAACGCGTTTTACGCCCATAGTAAAACGTGCAACAAGTGTAAAGGTAATCGGGGAGTGATAGTGGGGATTTCAACATCCCCAACATTCTGAGGAGCCAGTGCTGTATGGTATTACATAGAAATATAGAAAATAGATGCAGGAGGAGCCCATTCGGCCCTTTGAACCTGCTTCGCCATTCGTTATGATCATGGCTGATCATCAAGTTCAATACCCTGATCCCACCTTCCCCCATATCCGTCGATCCCTTTATCCCCAAGAGCTGTATCTACTTCCTTCTTGAAATTACACAATGTTTTGGCCTCAACTACTTTCTGTGGGAGTGAATTCCACAGATTCCCCACTCTCTCTGGGTGAAGAAATTTCTCCTCATCTCAGTCCTAAAAGGTTTACCCCAAATCCTCAAACTATAACCCCTAGTTCTGGACTCCCCCCCCACCATCGGGAACAATCTTCCTGAATCCACCCTGTCTAATCCTGTTAGAATTTTGTAAGTTGCTATGAGATCCCCCCCCCCCCCCCTCCTCACTCACTCTTCTAAACTCCAATGAATATAATCCTCACCGATTTAGTCTCTCCTCATACATCAGTCCCACCATCCCAGAAACCAGCCTGGTAAACCTTCGCTGCACTCCCTCCATAGCAACAACATCCTTCCTCAGATAAGGAGACCAAAACTGGGCACAACACTCCAGGTGTGGCTTCACCAATGCTGGGCTAGTTGCTGGACTAGTAATTGAGTGATCTTTAGGGAGGGAAATCTGCCGTCCTTACCCGGTCTGGCCTACATGTGACTCCAGACCCACAGCAATGTGATGGTAAAAGGGTGACTAGGGAGAGGGGAGAGCCTCTTTAGGATAAACAAGGTCATCTCTGTGCAGAACCACAAGGGATGGGAGAGGCCCTAAATGAATATTTTTCGTCCGTATTTAATGTTGACAAAGCCACGACTGTTATGGAAATTGGGGAAATAAAAAGTGATGTCTTGAGGAGTGTACATATTGCAGAGAAGGAGGTGCTGGAGGTATTAAAGTGCATCAATATAGATAAATCCCTGGGACCTGATGAAATGTATCCCAGGATGGTGTGGGAGGCTAGGGAGGAAGTTGCCAGCCCCCCTAGCTGAGATATTTGAATAATTGACAGCCACAGGAGAGGGGCCTGAAGATTGGAGGGTGGCAAATGTTGTGCCCTTGTTTAAGAACGGCTGCCGGGATAAGCCTGGGAACTACAGACCGATGAGCCTTATTTCTGTAGTGGGTAAGTCGTTAGAGGGTATTCTGACGGACAGGATCTGCAGGCATTTAGACAGGCAAAGGCTAATTAGGGACAGTCAGCATGGCTTTGTAAGGGGAAAATCATGTCTCACCAATTTGATTGAGTTTTTTGAAGGGGTAACCAAGAAGGTGTGGATGAGGTGAATTCAACCCTGGGCCGATTCAGCTCCTGTGGAGGGTCTCGCACCGACGCCGTGTGGAAAACAATCGATTCCAGTGAGAAACGGAGCGGGATTGGTCGGGTCAGAGATTGACACTCGGGAGGCTGACAAGCTGCAGCCGCTCACACACATTACACTCCCCACACACACTCATCCCAGCCACACACACACATTACACTCCCCACACACACTCATCCCAGCCACACACACACATTACACTCCCCACACACACTCATCCCAGCCACACACACACATTACACTCCCCACACACACTCATCCCAGCCACACACACACATTACACTCCCCACACACACTCATCCCAGCCCCACACACACTCATCCCAGCCGCACACACACATTACACTCCCCGCACACACTCATCCCAGCCCCACACACACATTACACTCCCCACACACACTCATCCCAGCCCCACACACACATTACACCCACCCCCCACACACTCATCCCAGCCTCACACACACATTACACTCCCCACACACACTCATCCCAGCCGCACACACACATTACACTCCCCACACACACTCATCCCAGCCGCACACACACATTACACTCCCCACACACACTCATCCCAGCCACACACACACATTACACTCCCCACACACACTCATCCCAGCCCCACACACACTCATCCCAGCCGCACACACACATTACACTCCCCGCACACACTCATCCCAGCCGCACACACACATTACACTCCCCGCACACACTCATCCCAGCCTCACACACACATTACACTCCCCGCACACACTCATCCCAGCCGCACACACACATTACACTCCCCGCACACACTCATCCCAGCCGCACACACATTACACTCCCCACACACACTCATCCCAGCCGCACACACACATTACACTCCCCACACACACTCATCCCAGCCACACACACACATTACACTCCCCACACACACTCATCCCAGCCCCACACACACATTACACTCCCCACACACACTCATCCCAGCCTCACACACACAGTACACTCCCCACACACACTCATCCCAGCCGCACACACACATTACACTCCCCACACACACTCATCCCAGCCGCACACACACATTACACTCCCCACACGCACTCATCCCAGCCGCACACACACATTACACTCCCCACACACACTCATCCCAGCCGCACACACACATTACACTCCCCACACACACTCATCCCAGCCTCACACACACATTACACTCCCCACACAGACTCATCCCAGCCTCACACACACATTACACTCCCCACACACACTCATCCCAGCCGCACACACACATTACACTCCCCACACACACTCATCCCAGCCCCACACACACATTACACTCCCCACACACACTCATCCCAGCCACACACACACAGTACACTCCCCACACACACTCATCCCAGCCGCACACACACTTTACACTCCCCACACACACTCATCCCAGCCGCACACACACATTACACTCCCCACACACACTCATCCCAGCCACACACACACAGTACACTCCCCACACACACTCATCCCAGCCTCACACACAGTACACTCCCCACACACACTCATCCCAGCCGCACACACACATTACACTCCCCACACACACTCATCCCAGCCCCACACACACATTACACTCCCCACACACACTCAGCCCAGCCCCACACACACATTACACTCCCCACACACACTCATCCCAGCCACACACACATTACACTCCCCACACACACTCATCCCAGCCACACACACATTACACTCCCCACACACACTCATCCCAGCCGCACACACACATTACACTCCCCACACACACTCATCCCAGCCGCACCCACACATTACACTCCCCACACACACTCATCCCAGCCCCACACACACATTACACTCCCCACACACACTCATCCCAGCCCCACACACACATTACACTCCCCACACACACTCATCCCAGCCACACACACATTACACTCCCCACACACACTCATCCCAGCCGCACACACACATTACACTCCCCACACACACTCATCCCAGCCACACACACACATTACACTCCCCACACACACTCAGCCCAGCCACACACACATTACACTCCCCACACACACTCATCCCAGCCGCACACACACATTACACTCCCCACACACACTCATCCCAGCCGCACCCACACATTACACTCCCCACACACACTCATCCCAGCCCCACACACACATTACACTCCCCACACACACTCATCCCAGCCACACACACATTACACTCCCCACACACACTCATCCCAGCCCCACGCACACATTACACTCCCCACACACACTCATCCCAGCCGCACACACACATTACACTCCCCACACACACTCATCCCAGCCGCACACACACATTACACTCCCCACACACACTCATCCCAGCCCCACACACACATTACACTCCCCACACACACTCATCCCAGCCACACACACATTACACTCCCCACACACACTCACCCCAGCCACACACGCATTACACTTCCCACACACACTCATCCCAGCCGCACACACACATTACACTCCCCACACACACTCATCCCAGCCGCACACACACATTACACTTCCCACACACACTCATCCCACCCTCACACACACATTACACTCCCCACACACTCATCCCAGCCACACACACACACCGAGGAGAGAGGCCCCGAGGAGAGAGGGCCCGAGAGGCCCCGAGGAGAGAGGCCCCGAGGAGAGAGGCCCTGAGGAGAGAGGCCCCGAGGAGAGAGGTCCCGAGGAGAGAGGCCCCGAGAGGCCCCGAGGAGAGGCCCCGAGGAGAGAGACCTCGAGGAGAGAGGCCCCGAGGAGAGAGGCCCCGAGGAGAGAGGCCCCGAGGAGAGAGGCCCCGAGGAGAGAGGCCCTGAGGAGAGAGGCCCTGAGGAGAGAGGCCCCGAGGAGAGAGGGCCCGAGGAGAGAGGCCCCGAGGAGAGAGGCCCCGAGGAGAGAGGCCCTGAGGAGGGAGGCCCTGAGGATAGAGGCTATGAGGAGAGAGGCCCTGAGGAGAGAGGCCCCGAGGAGAGAGGCCCCGAGGAGAGAGGCCCTGAGGAGAGAGGCCCTGAGGAGAGAGGCCCCGAGGAGAGAGGCCCCGAGGAGAGAGGCCCCGAGGAGAGAGGCCCTGAGGAGAGAGGCCCCGAGGAGAGAGGCCCTGAGGAGAGAGGCCTCGAGAGGCCCCGAGGAGAGAGGCCCCGAGGAGAGAGGCCCCGAGAGGCCCCGAGAGGGTCCCGAGGAGAGAGGCCCTGAGGAGAGAGGTCCCGAGGAGAGAGGCCCCGAGGAGAGAGGGCCCTGAGGAGAGAGGCCCCGAGGAGAGAGGCCCCGAGAGGCCCCGAGGAGAGAGGCCCTGAGGAGAGAGGCCCCGAGGAGGGAGGCCCCGAGGAGAGAGGCCCTGAGGAGAGAGGGCCTGAGGAGAGAGGCCCTGAGGAGAGAGGCCCTGAGGAGAGAGGCCCCGAGGAGAGAGGCCCCGAGAGGCCCCGAGGAGAGAGGCCCTGAGGAGAGAGGCCCCGAGGAGAGAGGGCCCGAGGAGAGAGGCCCTGATGAGAGAGGGCCTGAGGAGAGAGGCCCTGAGGAGAGAGGCCCCGAGGAGAGAGGGCCTGAGGAGAGAGGCCCTGAGGAGAGAGGCCCCGAGGAGAGAGGCCCCGACGAGAGAGGCCCCGAGGAGAGAGGCCCCGAGGAGAGAGGCCCTGAGGAGAGAGGCCCCGAGGAGAGAGGCCCTGAGGAGAGAGGCCCCGAGAGGCCCCGAGAGGCCCCGATAGGCCCTGAGGAGAGAGGCCTCGAGAGGCCCCGAGGAGAGAGGCCCCGAGAGGCCCCGTGAGGCCCTGAGGAGAGAGGCCCGAGGAGAGAGGCCCTGAGGAGAGAGGCCCCGAGGAGAGAGGCCCCGATGAGAGAGGGCCCTGAGGAGAGAGGCCCCGAGGAGAGAGGCCCCGAGGAGAGAGGCCCCGAGGAGAGATGCCCCGAGGAGAGAGGGCCTGAGGAGAGAGGCCCTGAGGAATGAGGCCCCGAGAGGCCCTGAGGAGAGAGGGCCTGAGGAGAGAGGCCCTGAGGAGAGAGGCCCTGAGGAGAGAGGCCCCGAGGAGAGAGGGCCCGAGGAGAGAGGCCCTGAGGAGAGAGGCCCTGAGGAGAGAGGCCCCGAGGAGAGAGGCCCTGAGGAGAGAGGCCCCGAGGAGAGAGGCCCTGAGGAGAGAGGCCCTGAGGAGAGAGGGCCCGAGGAGAGAGGGCCCGAGGAGCGCAGCTCCACGATTCACGGACGCTGAGCTGGAGACCCTTGTGGACGCGATGGAGGAGAGGCGCGTCACCATGTGCCAATGGCCCAGGAAGGTGTCTGCCAGCTGTCGCTGTTGGCCATGCCAGGTGGCAGAGTCGGTCAGTGCAGTGGGTAACACTGTCCGGGCTGTCCAGCAGTGCTGGAGGAGACAGCACGAGCTCCTCTGGGCGGCCAGGGTGAGGAGGCAGCTCTGTGCCTCTCGCACTAACCCAGATCGCACACACCCGGAGGCCAGTCGAACCCCCACACTGCACCATGTGCCGGCACCCATACCGGCCGCCATGGCCGGGTGTCCTGGGCACTGAGGCCATCAGCCACCCACCCCTGGGCTGCATGCGTCAGACTGTCTAACACTGTGGGCCAGGAGAAGACCGTCCATAACCGCTGGGAGGAGGAGACCTGTGACCCCCCTCCCCCTGGCTGAGCAGAGGGCGCTGGACGTGGTCAGCGGGTCTGGGGTGGAGATTGGCTGAGGGATGGGGAAGTCAGACCTGGCTGAGTTGCGGTTTCCCGTGCCGTGATCGAGCCAAACTCTAGGCGACAAATGGCGTTCCGTTGTCGGATACCAGGGACTGGATTCTTCGAAATCCGGCAGGGCGAAACTCTGGTGCGAATAGCGAGACATCGCTCGTCAGGAGCAAAGGTTTGGATGGGTGCAAGTGGATCAGTAACTCGTCTGACAAGAGGCAGTGTTTGAGTTCCTGGAAATCTCTCTGGTGTGACGGGCTCCAGTCCAGAGAACATAGAACAGTACAGCACAGAACAGGCCCTTCGGCCCTCGATGTTGTGCCGAGCTTTATCCGAAACCAAGATCAAGCTATCCCACTCCCTGTAATTCTGGTGAGCTCCATGTGCCTATCCAATACCCGCTTGAAAGTTCCTAAAGTGTCCAACTCCACTATCACAACAGGCAGTCCATTCCTCACCCTAACCACTCTCTGAGTAAAGAACCTACCTCGGACATCCCTCCCATTTCTCCCACCCTGAACCTTATAGTTATGCCCCCTTGTAACAGCTACATCCTCCCGAGGAAATAGTCTCTGAACGTCCACTCTATCTATCCTCCTCATCATCATATAAACCTCTATTAAGTCGCCTCTCATCCTCCTCCGCTCCAAAGAGAAAAGCCCTAGCTCCCTCAACCTTTCCTCATGAGACCTATCCTGCAAACCAGGCAACATCCTGGTAAATCTCCTTTGCACCCTTTCCAATGCTTCCACATCCTTCCTATAATGAGGTGACCAGAACTGCACACAATACTCCAAATGTGGTCTCACCAGGGTCATGTATAGTTGCAGCATAACCCCGCGGCTCTTAAACTCAAGCCCCTGTTAATAAACGCTAACACACTATTGGCCTTCTTCACGGCTCTATCCACTTGAGTGGCAACCTTCAGAGATCTGTGGCCATGAACCCCAAGATCTCTCTGTTCCTCCACATTCCTCAGAACCCTGCCGTTGACCCTGTAATCCGCATTCAAATTTTTCCTACCAAAATTAATCACCTCACACTTCTCAGGGTTAAACTCCATCTGCCATTTTTCGGCCCAGCTCTGCATCCTATCAATGTTTCTTTGCAGCCGACAACAGCCCTCCACCTCATCCACTACTCCACCAACCTTGGTGTCATCAGCAAATTTACTGACCCACCCTTCAGCCCCCTCCTCCAGGTCATTGATAAAAATCACAAATAGCAGAGGACCCAGCACTGATCCCTGTGGTACACCGCTGGTAACTGGTCTCCAGTCTGAACATTTTCCATCCACCACCACCCTCTATGTGATAGCCAGTTACTTATCCAATTGACCAAATTACCCTCTATCCCACACCTCCTTACTTTCTTCATGAGCCGACCATGGGGAACCTTATCAAACGCCTTACTAAAATCCATGTATACAACATCAACTGCTCTACCTTCATAAGAACATAAGAACTAGGAGCAGCAGTAGGCCATCTGGCCCCTCGAGCCTGCTCCGCCATTCAATGAGATCATGGCTGATCTTTTGTGGACTCAGCTCCACTTTCCGGCCCAAACACCATAACCCTTAATCCCTTTATTCTTCAAAAAACTATCTATCTTTACCTTAAAAACATTTAATGAAGGAGCCTCAACTGCTTCACTGGGCAAGGAATTCCATAGATTCACAAACCTTTGGGTGAAGAAGTTCCTCCTAAACTCAGTCCTAAATCTACTTCCCCTTATTTTGAGGCTATGTCCCCTAGTTCTGCTGTCACCCGCCAGTGGAAACAACCTGCCCGCATCTATCCTATCTATTCCCTTCATAATTTTAAATGTTTCTATAAGATCCCCCCTCATCCTTCTAAATTCCAACGGGTACAGTCCCAGTCTACTCAACCTCTCCTCATAATCCAACCCCTTCAGCTCTGGGATTAACCTAGTGAATCTCCTCTGCACACCCTCCAGCGCCAGTATGTCCTTTCTCAAGTAAGGAGACCAAAACTGAACACAATACTCCAGGTGTGGCCTCACTAACACCTTATACAATTGCAGCATAACCTCCCTAGTCTTAAACTCCATCCCTCTAGCAATGAAGGACAAAATTCCATTTGATTTCTTAATCACCTGTTGCACCTGTAAACCAACTTTTTGCGACTCATGCACTAGCACACCCAAGTCTCTCTGAACAGCGGCATGCTTTAATATTTTATCGTTTAAATAATAATCCCGTTTGCTGTTATTCCTACCAAAATAGATAACCTCACATTTGTCAACATTGTATTCCATCTGCTAGACCCGAGCCCATTCACTTAACCTATCCAAATCCCTCTGCAGACTTCCAGTATCCTCTGCACTTTTCGCTTTACCACTCATCTTAGTGTCATCTGCAAACTTGGACACATTGCCCTTGGTCCCCAACTCCAAATCATCTATGTAAATTGTGAACAATTGTGGGCCCAACACGGATCCCTGAGGGACACCACTTGCTACTGATTGCCAACCAGAGAAACACCCATTAATCCCCACTCTTTGCTTTCTATTAATTAACCAATCCTCTATCCATGCTACTACTTTACCCTTAATGCCATGCATCTTTATCTTATGCAGCAACCTTTTGTGTGGCACCTTGTCAAAGGCTTTCTGGAAATCCAGATATACCACATCCATCGGCTCCCCGTTATCTACCGCACTGGTAATGTCCTCAAAAAATTCCACTAAATTAGTTAGGCACGACCTGCCCTTTATGAACCCATGCTGCGTCTGCCCAATGGGACAATTTCTATCCAGATGCCTCGCTATTTCTTCTTTGATGATAGATTCCAGCATCTTCCCTACTACCGAAGTTAAGCTCACTGGCCTATAATTTCCTGCTCTCTGCCTACCGCCTTTTTTAAACAGTGATGTCACGTTTGCTAATTTCCAATCCACCGGGACCACCCCAGAGTCTAGTGAATTTTGGTCGAGAGACTTCGACATCGCGAAGTCGAATGGTCTAATTCTACCAATATTTTATGGTCTTATGTATTGTCTCAATTCACAGGCAATGGGTGAGACTGACGCTGGCAGATTCCTTTTTATTTGTTTATTGTATTGTGCTTGGCTCCATGACTCAGCAGCAATTACTGGCCATTCCTCACCGCCCTGGCACACGGTCCGTGAGACACAGGCTGGCACACATTCCACAGGAACCATATTTCGCTGAATGAGGAAGTGGGGCGGTGGATAAATCCCTTCTCAAGTTACCAGTTTTAACCTGAAGCTGAATTTCCATCAGCAATTCCCTGGCTCAGATTCACAAGGTGGGTGGTGTTCTGAAGGCAGCTTAGAGGCTCGTTATCTTAAACTGAAATCTACACGGGACGTCCTGATCACTTTGGTCAAAGTTAACCAGACATAGAAAATAGAAACATGGGGAGGCCATTCAGCCCTTCGAGCCTGCTCCGCCATTCATTATGATCATGGCTGATCATCAAGTTCAATACCCTGATCCTGCCTTCCCCCATATCCCTCGATCCCTTTATCCCCAAGAGCTGTATCTAATTCCTTCTTGAAATTAGACAACGTTTTGGCTTCAACTACTTCCTGTAGGAGTGAATTCCACAGATTCCCCACTCTCTCTGGGTGGAGAAATTTCTCCTCACCTCAGTCCTAAAAGGTTTACCCCAAATCCTCAAACTATGGCCCCCTCGTTCTGGACTGCCCCCCCCCCCCCCACCATCGGGAACATTCTTTCTGAATCTACCCGGTCTAATCCTGTTAGAATTTTATAAGTTTCTATGTGTTCCCCAGGAGGAATGCAGAGATCCCGGAAGATTGCGGGACTCAAGGAAGTTACAGAGAAAAGGAAAGTTTGAGGCTGGAGACATTTACAGAGATAGGGAGGGGGTAAGGTAATAAGAACAATGGCAATATTAATGGCAATCTAGTTACGTGAGGTCCCTTGGAGATGAGCGACCAGAATATGTTAGAGTTTTTAATCAAGGTGGAGAGTGAAGCAGTTGATTCTGAGAACAGGGTCCTGAATCTTAATAAAGAAACTACAATTGTTTGAGGCATGAGTCGGCTATGATGGATTGGGAAATGTTACTCAGGAGAGATGACAGTGGGCAGGCAGAAGAAGGGGAAAATAGAGCACGAGGGTAGGTTTGCAGGTAATATAAAAACTGACTGTAAAAGTTTCCATAGGTATGTGAAGAGAAAAGGATTGGTGAAGATAAATGTAGGGCCCTTACTGTCAGAAACAGGGGAATGTATAATGACAAAGAAATGGCTGAGCAACTAAACACAGACTTCTTCACAAATGAGGTCACAAATCAGATCCCAGAAATGTTGGGGATGACAGGGTTTAGTGAGAGGGAGGAACTGAAGATGATCAATATCAGAAATGGTGTCGGGGAAATTGATGTGATTGAAGGCTGATAAATCCCCAGGGCCTGAGAATCTACATCCCAGGGGACTGAAGGAGGCGGCTCTGGAAATAGTGGATACATTGGTGGTCATCTTCCAAGATTCTATAGCCTCTGGAACTGTCCCTGTAGATTGGAGGGTGGCTAATGTAACTCCGCTATTTAAAAAGGGAGGTCGAGAGGAAGCAGAGAATTCTAGACCAGTCAGCCTGACATCGGTTCTGGGGAAAATTCTCGAATCCGCTATCAAAGATTTTATAGCAGAGCTCTGAGAAAACAGTGGCAGGATCGGACAGAGTCGGCATGGATTGATGAAGGGGAAATCATGCTCAACAACGATACTGGAATTCTTCGAGGATGTAACGAGTAGAGTTGATGAAGGGGAAGCCAGTGGATGTGGTGTATTTGGACGTTCAGGAGGCTTTTGACAAAGTCCCGCACAAGAGATTAGTGTGTAAAATTAAAGCGGATGGGATTGGGGGTGGTGTATGGAGATGGATAGAAAACTGGTTGGCAGACAGGAAACAATGAGTTGGAATTAACGGGTCATTTTCAAATTGGCAGGCAGTGACTAGTGGGGTACCACAGGGATTGGGGCTGGGACCCCAGCTATTCACAATATATAGGAGTATTTAGATGATGGAACTTAATGTAATATCTCCAGATTTGCAGATGACACCAAGTTGTGTGGGAGGGTGAGCTGTGAGGAGGATGCAGAGATCCTTCAGTGTGATTTGGACAAGTGGAGTGAGTGGGTAAATTAATGGCAGATGCAGTAAAATTTGAAGAAATGCGAGGTTATCCCTCAACCCGAGGTAGATTATTATCTGAATGGCCATAATTAGGAGAGGGGAATGTGCAACGAGACCTGGGTGTCCTCGTACACCAGTCGCTGAAGGTAAGCGGCAGGTACAGCAGGCGGTGAAGGTAAGCGGCAGGTACAGCAGGCGGTGAAGGTAAGCGGCAGGTACAGCAGGCGGTGAAGGTAAGCGGCAGGGGCAGCAGGCGGTGAGGGTAAGCGGCAGGTACAGCAGGCGGTGAAGGTAAGCGGCAGGTACAGCAGGCGGTGAGGGTAAGCGGCAGGTACAGCAGGCGGTGAGGGTAAGCGGCAGGTACAGCAGGCGGTGAAGGTAAGCGGCAGGTACAGCAGGCGGTGAAGGTAAGCGGCAGGTACAGCAGGCGGTGAAGGTAAGCGGCAGGGGCAGCAGGCGGTGAGGGTAAGCGGCAGGTACAGCAGGCGGTGAAGGTAAGCGGCAGGTACAGCAGGCGGTGAGGGTAAGCGGCAGGTACAGCAGGCGGTGAGGGTAAGCGGCAGGTACAGCAGGCGGTGAAGGTAAGCGGCAGGGGCAGCAGGCGGTGAGGGTAAGCGGCAGGTACAGCAGGCGGTGAAGGTAAGCGGCAGGTACAGCAGGCGGTGAGGGTAAGCGTCAGGTACAGCAGGCGGTGAAGGTAAGTTGCAGGGGCAGCAGGCGGTGAGGGTAAGCGGCAGGGGCAGCAGGCGGTGAGGGTAAGCGACAGGTACAGCAGGCGGTGAAGGTAAGCGGCAGATACAGCAGGCGGTGAGGGTAAGCGGCAGGGGCAGCAGGCGGTGAAGGTAAGCGGCAGGTACAGCAGGCGGTGAAGGTAAGCGGCAGGTACAGCAGGCGGTGAGGGTAAGCGGCAGGTACAGCAGGCGGTGAAGGTAAGCGGCAGGTACAGCAGGCGGTGAAGGTAAGCGGCAGGTACAGCAGTCACTGAAGGTAAGCGGCAGGTACAGCAGGCGGTGAAGGTAAGTTGCAGGGGCAGCAGGCGGTGAGGGTAAGCGGCAGGTACAGCAGGCGGTGAAGGTAAGCGGCAGGGGCAGCAGGCGGTGAAGGTAAGCGGCAGGGGCAGCAGGCGGTGAAGGTAAGCGGCAGGTACAGCAGGCGGTGAGGGTAAGCGGCAGGGGCAGCAGGCGGTGAGGGTAAGCGGCAGGTACAGCAGGCGGTGAAGGTAAGCGGCAGGTACAGCAGGCGGTGAAGGTAAGCGGCAGGTACAGCAGGCGGTGAAGGTAAGCGGCAGGTACAGCAGGCGGTGAGGGTAAGCGGCAGGTACAGCAGGCGGTGAGGGTAAGCGGCAGGTACAGCAGGCGGTGAAGGTAAGCGGCAGGGGCAGCAGGCGGTGAGGGTAAGCGGCAGGTACAGCAGGCGGTGAGGGTAAGCGGCAGGTACAGCAGGCGGTGAGGGTAAGCGGCAGGTACAGCAGGCGGTGAGGGTAAGCGGCAGGTACAGCAGGCGGTGAAGGTAAGCGGCAGGTACAGCAGGCGGTGAAGGTAAGCGGCAGGTACAGCAGGCGGTGAAGGTAAGCGGCAGGGGCAGCAGGCGGTGAAGGTAAGCGGCAGGTACAGCAGGCGGTGAAGGTAAGCGGCAGGTACAGCAGGCGGTGAAGGTAAGCGGCAGGGGCAGCAGGCGGTGAGGGTAAGCGGCAGGTACAGCAGGCGGTGAAGGTAAGCGGCAGGTACAGCAGGCGGTGAGGGTAAGCGGCAGGGGCAGCAGGCGGTGAAGGTAAGCGGCAGGTACAGCAGGCGGTGAAGGTAAGCGGCAGGTACAGCAGGCGGTGAAGGTAAGCGGCAGGTACAGCAGGCGGTGAAGGTAAGCGGCAGGTACAGCAGGCGGTGAGGGTAAGCGGCAGGTACAGCAGGCGGTGAGGGTAAGCGGCAGGTACAGCAGGCGGTGAAGGTAAGCGGCAGGTACAGCAGGCGGTGAGGGTAAGCAGCAGGTACAGCAGGCGGTGAGGGTAAGCGGCAGATACAGCAGGCGGTGAAGGTAAGCGGCAGGTACAGCAGGCGGTGAAGGTAAGCGGCAGGTACAGCAGGCGGTGAGGGTAAGCGGCAGGTACAGCAGGCGGTGAGGGTAAGCGGCAGGTACAGCAGGCGGTGAGGGTAAGCGGCAGGTACAGCAGGCGGTGAGGGTAAGCGGCAGGTACAGCAGGCGGTGAGGGTAAGCGGCAGGTACAGCAGGCGGTGAGGGTAAGCGGCTGGTACAGCAGGCGGTGAGGGTAAGCGGCAGGTACAGCAGGCGGTGAGGGTAAGCGGCAGGTACAGCAGGCGGTGAGGGTAAGCGGCAGGTACAGCAGGCGGTGAGGGTAAGCGGCAGGTACAGCAGGCGGTGAGGGTAAGCGGCAGGTACAGCAGGCAGTGAAGGTAAGCGGCAGGTACAGCAGGCGGTGAGGGTAAGCGGCAGGTACAGCAGGCGGTGAAGGTAAGCGGCAGGGGCAGCAGGCAGTGAGGGTAAGCGGCAGGTACAGCAGGCGGTGAAGGTAAGCGGCAGGTACAGCAGGCGGTGAAGGTAAGCGGCAGGTACAGCAGGCGGTGAGGGTAAGCGGCAGGTACAGCAGGCGGTGAGGGTAAGCGGCAGGGGCAGCAGGCGGTGAAGGTAAGCGGCAGGGCAGCAGGCGGTGAGGGTAAGCGGCAGGTACAGCAGGCGGTGAAGGTAAGCGGCAGGTACAGCAGGCGGTGAAGGTAAGCGGCAGGTACAGCAGGCGGTGAAGGTAAGCGGCAGGGGCAGCAGGCGGTGAGGGTAAGCGGCAGGTACAGCAGGCGGTGAGGGTAAGCGGCAGGTACAGCAGGCGGTGAAGGTAAGCGGCAGGTACAGCAGGCGGTGAAGGTAAGCGGTAGGGGCAGCAGGCGGTGAAGGTAAGCGGCAGGTACAGCAGGCGGTGAAGGTAAGCGGCAGGTACAGCAGGCGGTGAAGGTAAGCGGCAGGTACAGCAGGCGGTGAAGGTAAGCGGCAGGTACAGCAGGCGGTGAAGGTAAGCGGCAGGGGCAGCAGGCGGTGAGGGTAAGCGGCAGGTACAGCAGGCGGTGAGGGTAAGCGGCAGGTACAGCAGGCGGTGAAGGTAAGCGGCAGGTACAGCAGGCGGTGAGGGTAAGCGGCAGGTACAGCAGGCGGTGAGGGTAAGCGGCAGGTACAGCAGGCGGTGAGGGTAAGCGGCAGGTACAGCAGGCGGTGAGGGTAAGCGGCAGGTACAGCAGGCGGTGAAGGTAAGCGGCAGGTACAGCAGGCGGTGAGGGTAAGCGGCAGGTACAGCAGGCGGTGAGGGTAAGCGGCAGGTACAGCAGGCGGTGAAGGTAAGCGGCAGGTACAGCAGGCGGTGAAGGTAAGCGGCAGGTACAGCAGGCGGGGAAGGTAAGCGGCAGGTACAGCAGGCGGTGAAGGTAAGCGGCAGGTACAGCAGGCGGTGAGGGTAACCGGCAGGTACAGCAGGCGGTGAAGGTAAGCGACAGGTACAGCAGGCGGTGAGGGTAAGCGGCAGGTACAGCAGGCGGTGAGGGTAAGCGGCAGGGGCAGCAGACGGTGAGGGTAAGCGGCAGGGGCAGCAGGTGGTGAAGGTAAGCGGCAGGTACAGCAGGCGGTGAGGGTAAGCGGCAGGTACAGCAGGCGGTGAAGGTAAGCGGCAGGTACAGCAGGCGGTGAGGGTAAGCGGCAGGGGCAGCAGGCGGTGAAGGTAAGCGGCAGGTACAGCAGGTGGTGAAGGTAAGCGGCAGGTACAGCAGGCGGTGAGGGTAAGGGGCAGGTACAGCAGGCGGTGAGGGTAAGCGGCAGGTACAGCAGGCGGTGAAGGTAAGCGGCAGGTACAGCAGGTGGTGAAGGTAAGCGGCAGGTACAGCAGGCGGTGAGGGTAAGCGGCAGGTACAGCAGGCGGTGAGGGTAAGCGGCAGGTACAGCAGGCGGTGAAGGTAAGCGGCAGGTACAGCAGGCGGTGAAGGTAAGCGGCAGGTACAGCAGGCGGTGAAGAAGGCAAATGCCGGCCTTCATTGTGAGAGGATTCGAGTACAGGAGTCGGGATGTTCTTGCTATGGAGGGAGGGCAGCGAAGGTTTACCAGACTGATTCCTGGGATGGCGGGACTGATGTATGAGGAGAGATTGTATTGGTTGGGATTTGTGGGCAGCACGGTAGTACAGTGTTTAGCACAGTTACTTCACTGCTTCAGGATCCCAGATTCGATTCCCAGGTTGGGTCACTGTCTGTGCGGAGTCTGCACATCCTCCCCGTGTGTGCGTGGGTTTCCTCCGGGTGCTCCGGTTTCCTCCCACAGTCCAAAGATGTGCAGGGTTAGGTGGATTGGCCTTGATAAATTTGTGATTTTTATCAATGACCTGGAGGAGGGGGCTGAAGGGTGGGTCAGTAAATTTGCTGATGACACCAAGATTGGTGGAGTAGTGGATGAGGTGGAGGGCTGTTGTAGGCTGCAAAGAGACATTGATAGGATGCAGAGCTGGGCCGAAAAATGGCAGATGGAGTTTAACCCTGATAAGTGCGAGGTGATTCATTTTGGTAGAAAAATTTGAATGTGGATTACAGGGTCAACGGCAGGGTTCTGAGGAATGTGGAGGAACAGAGAGATCTTGGGGTTCATGTCCACAGATCTCTGAAGGTTGCCACTCAAGTGGATAGAGCCGTGAAGAAGGCTTATAGTGTGTTAGCGTTTATTAACAGGGGGCTTGAGTTTAAGAGCCACGGGGTTATGCTGCAACTATACATGGCCCTGGTGAGACCACATTTGGAGTATTGTGTGCAGTTCTGGTCACCTCATTATAGGAAGGATGTGGAAGCATTGGAAAGGGTGCAAAGGAGATTTACCAGGATGCTGCCTGGTTTGCAGGATAGGTCTCATGAGGAAAGGTTGAGGGAGCTAGGGCTTTTCTCTTTGGAGCGGAGGAGGATGAGAGGCGACTTAATAGAGGTTTATATGATGATGAGGGGGATAGATAGAGTGGACGTTCAGAGACTATTTCCTCGGGTGGATGTAGCTGTTACAAGGGGGCATAACTATAAGGTTCAGGGTGGGAGATATAGGAGGGATGTCCGAGGTAGGTTCTTTACTCAGAGAGTGGTTAGGGTGTGGAATGGACTGCCTGCTGTGATAGTGGAGTCGGACACTTTAGGAACTTAAGGAACTTTAGGAAGCGGTTATTGGATAGGCACATGGAGCTCACCAGAATGACAGGGAGTGGGATAGCTTGATCTTGGTTTCGGACAATGCTCAGCACAACATCGAGGGCCGAAGGGCCTGTTCTGTGCTGTACTGTTCTATGGTCTATGTAAATTGCCCTTCGTGTCCAAAAATGATTAGGTGGGGTTACTGGGTTACAGGGATAGGGTGGAGGGCTTAAGTAGGGTGCTCTTTCTAAAGGCCGGTGCAGATTCGATGGGCTGAATGGCCTCCTTCTGCACTGTAAATTCTATGATTCTATGTATTGGAGTTCAGAAGAATGAGGGGGAGATCTCATAGAAATCTATAAAATTCTAACAGGACTGGACAGGGTAGATGCAGGAAGGATGTTCCCGATGGTGGGTGTATCCCGAACCAGGGGTCACAGCCTGAGGATTCAGGGTAAACGATTCGGACAGAGATAAGGAGACATTTCTTCACCCAGAGAGCGGTGAGCCTGTGGAATTCATTACCACAGGAAGTAGTTGATGCCAAAACATTATGGGCTGGATTCTCCATTATTGGGACTATGTCTCCACGCCGGCATCAAAACGGTGGAGATTCACGTCAGAAAAACTGGCATAAAAGGGACACTAATTCCGAGCCCTGCAGGGGGCTAGCAGGGGGCTAGCAGGGACCCCGAGTGAATCTCACAGCTCCAGCTGCAGATACAGGCCCCAGCTCTTCCGCATCAGCGGCCGCGCCGTCCTCCAGCGGCCGCGCCGTCCTCCAGCGGCCGCACCGTCCTCCAACGGCCGCTCCGTCCTCCAGCGGCCGCGCCGTCCTCCAGCGGCCGCGCCGTCCTCCAGCGGCCGCACCGTCCTCCAGCGGCCGCTCCGTCCTCCAACGGCCGCACCGTCCTCCAGCGGCCGCACCGTCCTCCAGCGGCCACTCCGTCCTCCAGCGGCCGCACCGTCCTCCAACGGCCGCACCGTCCTCCAGCGGCCGCACCGTCCTCCAGCGGCCGCCCCGTCCTCCAGCGGCCGCACCGTCCTCCAGCGGCCGCACCGTCCTCCAGCGGCCGCTCCGTCCTCCAGCGGCCGCCCGTCCTCCAGCGGCCGCGCCGTCCTCCAGCGGCCCCGTCCGTCCTTCCAGCGGCCGCGTCCGTCCTCCAGACGGCCGCACCGTCCTCCAGCGGCCGCTCCGTCCTCCAGCGGCCGCTCCGTCCTCCAGCGGCCGCCCGTCCTCCAGCGGCCAGCACCGTCCCCAGCGGCCGGCCCGTCCTCCAGCGGCCGCTCCGTCCTCCGCGGCCGCACCGTCCTCCAGCGGCCGCGCCGTCCTCCAGCGGCCGCACCGTTCCCCAGCGGCCGCGCCGTCCTCCAGCGGCCGCACCGTCCTCCAGCGGCCGCACCGTCCTCCAGCGGCCGCATCCGTCCTCCAGCGGCCGCTCGTCCTCAGCGGCCCAGCCCGTCCTCCAGCGGCCACACCGTCTCCCAGCGGCCAGCTCCGTCCTCCAGCGGCCGCACCGTCCTCCAGCGGCCGCTCCGTCCTCCAGCCACACCGTCCCTCCAGCGGCCGCACCGTCCTCCAGCGGCCGCTCCGTCCTCCAGCGGCCGCGCCGTCCTCCAGCGGCCGCTCCGTCCTCCAGCGGCCGCACCGTCCTCCAGCGGCCGCCCCGTCCTCCAGCGGCCGCTCCATCCTCCAGCGGCCGCACCGTCCTCCAGCGGCCGCCCCGTCCTCCAGCGGCCGCCCGTCCTCCAGCGGCCGCCCCGTCCTCCAGCGGCCGCACCGTCCTCCAGCGGCCGCCCCGTCCTCCAGCGGCCGCCCCGTCCTCCAGCGGCCGCACCGTCCTCCAGCGGCCACCCGTCCTCCAGCGGCCGCGCCGTCCTCCAGCGGCCGCACCGTCCTCCAGCGGCCGCGCTTTCCTACAGCGGCCGCACCGTCCTCCAGCGGCCGCACCGTCCTCCAGCGGCCGCGCCGTCCTCCAACGGCCACGCTTTCCTCCAGCGGCCGCCCCGTCCTCCAGCGGCCGCACCGTCCTCCAGCGGCCGCGCCGTCCTCCAGCGGCCGCGCCGTCCTCCAGCGGCCGCGCCGTCCTCCAGCGGCCGCGCCGTCCTCCAGCGGCCGCGCCGTCCTCCAGCGGCCGCGCCGTCCTCCAGCGGCCGCGCCGTCCTCCAGCGGCCACGCTTTCCTCCAGCGGCCACGTCTGTCCTCCAGCGGCCGCGCCGTCCTCCAGCGGCCGCACCGTCCTCCAGCGGCCCCTCCTTCCTCCAGCGGCCGCTCCGTCCCTCCAGCGCCGCACCGTCCTCCAGCGGCCGCCGTCCTCCAGCGCCGCACCGTCCTCCAGCGGTACCGCCCGTCCTCCAGCGGCCGCACCGTCCTCCAGCGGCCGCTCCGTCCTCCGCGGCCGTCCGTCCTCCAGCGCCGCACCGTCCTCCAGCGCCACAGTCCTCCAGCGGCCGCACCGTCCTCCAGCGGCGCAACCGTCCTCCAGCGGCCGCACCGTCCTCCAGCGGCCGCCCTTCCTCCAGCGGCCCGCGACCGTCCTCCAGCGGCCGCACCTTCCTCCAGCGGCCGCCCGTCCTCCAGCGGCCGCACCGTCCTCCAGCGGCCGCTCCGTCCTCCAGCGGCCGCTCCGTCCTCCAGCGGCCGCGCCGTCCTCCAGCGGCCGCACCGTCCTCCAGCGGCCGCACCGTCCTCCAGCGGCCGCACCGTCCTCCAGCGGCCGCGCTTTCCTCCAGCGGCCGCACCGTCCTCCAGCGGCCGCCCCGTCCTCCAGCGGCCGCCCCGTCCTCCAGCGGCCGCTCCGTCCTCCAGCGGCCGCGCCGTCCTCCAGCGGCCGCGCCGTCCTCCAGCGGCCGCTCCGTCCTCCAGCGGCCGCTCCGTCCTCCAGCGGCCGCTCCGTCCTCCAGCGGCCGCGCCGTCCTCCAGCGGCCGCCCCGTCCTCCAGCGGCCGCACCGTCCTCCAGCGGCCGCTCCGTCCTCCAGCGGCCGCTCCGTCCTCCAGCGGCCGCGCCGTCCTCCAGCGGCCGCCCGTCCTCCAGCGGCCGCGCCGTCCTCCAGCGGCCGCACCGTCCTCCAGCGGCCGCTCCGTCCTCCAGCGGCCGCGCCGTCCTCCAGCGGCCACGCTTTCCTCCAACGGCGCTCCGTTCTCCAGCGGCCGCACGTCCTCCAGCGGCCGCGCCGTCCTCCAGCGGCCGCACCGTCCTCCAGCGGCCGCGCTTTCCTCCAGCGGCCACGCCGTCTCCAGCGGCGCTCCGTCCTCCAGCGGCCGCTCTGTCCTCCAGCGGCCGCCACGTCTTCCAGCGGCCGCTCCGTCCTCCAGCCGGCCGCACCGTCCTCCAGCGGCCGCACCGTCTCCAGCGGCCGCGCTTTCCTCCAGCGGCCGCACCGTCCTCCAGCGGCCGCACGTCCTACAGCGGCCGCGCCGTCCTCAGCGGCCGCACCGTCCTCCAGCGGCCGCACCGTTTCCTCCAGCGGCCGCACCGTCCTCAACGGCCGCACCGTCCTCCAGCGGCCGCTCCGTCCTCAGCGGCCGCACCGTCCTCCAGCGGCAACACCGTCCCTCCAGCGGCCGCAACCGTCCTCCAGCGGCCGCACCGTCCTCCATCGTCCGCACCGGTCCTCCAGCGGCCGCACCCGTCCTCCAGCGGCCCGCACCGTCCTCCAGCGGCCGCGCCGTCCTCCAGCGGCCGCACCGTCCTCGCAGCGGCCGCCCGTCCTCCAGCGGCCGAACCGTCCTCCAGCGGCCGCACCGTCCTCCAGCGGCCACACCGTCCTCCAGCGGCCACACCGTCCTCCAGCGGCCGCACCGTCCTCCCAGCGGCCGCACCGTCCTCCAGCGGCCGCTCCGTCCTCCAGCGGCCGCCCGTCCTCCAGCGGCCGCACCGTCCCCAGCGGCCGCACCGTCCTCCAGCGGCCACACGTCCTCCAGCGGCCGCACCGTCCTCCAGCGGCCGCACCGTCCTCCACCGGCCGCACCGTCCTCCAGCGGCCACTCTGTCCTCCAGCGGCCGCACCGTCCTCCAGCGGCCGATTCCGTCCTCCAGCGGCCACTCCGTCCTCCAGCGGCCGCACCGTCCTCCAGCGGCCGCGCCGTCCTCCAGCGGCCGCACCGTCCTCCAGCGGCCGCTCCGTCCTCCAGCGGCCGCTCCGTCCTCCAGCGGCCGCACCGTCCTCCAGCGGCCGCGCCGTCCTCCAGCGGCCGCTCCGTCCTCCAGCGGCCGCACCGTCCTCCAGCGGCCGCACCGTCCTCCAGCGGCCGCCGTCCTCCAGCGGCCGCACCGTCCTCCAGCGGCCGCGCCGTCCTCCAGCGGCCGCACCGTCCTCCAGCGGCCGCGCCGTCCTCCAGCGGCCGCTCCGTCCTCCAGCGGCCGCTCCGTCCTCCAGCGGCCGCACCGTCCTCCAGCGGCCGCACCGTCCTCCAGCGGCCGCACCGTCCTCCAGCGGCCGCACCGTCCTCCAGCGGCCGCACCGTCCTCCAGCGGCCGCTCCGTCCTCCAGCGGCCGCACCGTCCTCCAGCGGCCGCACCGTCCTCCAGCGGCCGCACCGTCCTCCAGCGGCCGCACCGTCCTCCAGCGGCCGCACCGTCCTCCAGCGGCCGCCCCGTCCTCCAGCGGCCGCACCGTCTCCAGCGGCCGCACCGTCTCCAGCGGCCGCGCCGTCCTCCAGCGGCCGCACCTTCCTCCAGCGGCCGCGCCGTCCTCCAGCGGCCGCGCTTCCTCCAGCGGCCGCGCCGTCCTCCAGCGGCCGCACCGTCCTCCAGCGGCCGCGCTTTCCTCCAGCGGCCGCACCGTCCTCCAGCGGCCGCGCGTCCTCCAGCGGCCGCGCCGTCCTCCAGCGGCCGCCCATCCTCCAGCGGCCACTCCGTCCTCCAGCGGCCGCCATCCCCAGCGGCCGCCCGTCCTCCAGCGGCCGCACCGTCCTCCAGCGGCCGCCCATCCTCCAGCGGCCACTCCGTCCCCAGCGGCCGCCCATCCTCCAGCGGCCACTCGTCCTCCAGCGGCCCTCCAGCGCCGCCGTCCCTCCAGCGGCCGCACCGTCCTCCAGCGGCCGCACCGTCCTCCAGCGGCCGCACCGTCCTCCAGCGGCCGCACCGTCCTCCAGCGGCCGCACCGTCCTCCAGCGGCCGCGCCGTCCTCCAGCCGGCCGCACCGTCCTCCAGCGCCGCATCCGTCCTCCAGCGGGCCCGCCAGCGGCCGCCCGTCCTCCAGCGGCCGCACCGTCCTCCAGCGGCCGCACCGTCCTCCAGCGGCCGCACTCGTCCTCCAGCGGCCGCCCGGCCTCCAGCGGCCGCACACCGTCCTCCAGCGGCCACTCCGTCCTCCAGCGGCCGCTCCGTCCCTCCAGCGGCCGCACCGTCCTCCAGCGGCCGCACCGTCCTCCAGCGGCCGCACCGTCCTCCAGCGGCCGCGCTTTCCTCCAGCGGCCGCACCGTCCTCCAGCGGCCGCACCGTCCTCCAGCGGCCACACCGTCCTCCAGCGGCCGCACCGTCCTCCAGCGGCCGCGCTTTCCTCCAGCGGCCGCACCGTCCTCCAGCGGCCGCACCGTCCTCCAGCGGCCGCGCCGTCCTCCAGCGGCCGCGCCTTCCTCCAGCGGCCGCGCCGTCCTCCAGCGGCCGCGCCGTCCTCCAGCGGCCGCGCTTTCCTCCAGCGGCCGCACCGTCCTCCAGCGGCCGCGCTTTCCTCCAGCGGCCGCTCCGTCCTCCAGCGGCCGCTCCGTCCTCCAGCGGCCGCGCCGTCCTCCAGCGGCCGCGCCATCCTCCAGCGGCCGCGCCGTCCTCCAGCAGCCGCGCCGTCCTCCAGCGGCCGCGCCGTCCTCCAGTGGCCGCTCTGTCCTCCAGCGGCCGCACCGTCCTCCAGTGGCCGCACCGTCCTCCAGCGGCCACGCTTTTCTGTAGCGGCTGCGCCGTCCTCCAGCGGCCGCGCCGTCCTCCAGTGGCCGCTCTGTCCTCCAGCGGCCGCACCGTCCTCCAGTGGCCGCACCGTCCTCCAGCGGCCACGCTTTTCTGTAGCGGCTGCGCCGTCCTCCATGTCGGACTTGGACCGCGGACCTTGACCCAAAAAAGACGCCCCTCCTCAACCCCCGCAGGAACATTCCCCGGCTGCCTATAAGGCCCCCCTTGCTCCCCGATCTGCTCGCCCCCGACCAGGGCGGCCGTGTACTGATCCCGCCCGGCTGGAGTACATTAGTTCCACGGCGTCAGGACTTTGGCCGGTTGGGGGTGGAGAATTGATGAGAGGGTCTCTGGTGATGGTTCCAGCCGGTGCGGAGATCTCCCTGAGTGGGGCCCACAGAATTGGTGAACCGATGCCAGTCCCAATCTCCTTTGGGAACTCGGAATCTCCGCCCCCGCGCCGCCCAGGGTGCGAGGGTGTGGAGAATCCAGCCCCGTATGTTTTTAGGAAACAGTTGGATATCGCACTTAGGGTGAAGGGATCAGCGGGATTAGGATATTGAGTTGGATGATCAGCCATGATGGTGATAAATGGCGGAGCAGGCTCGATGGGCTGAATGGCCTCCTCCTGCTCCTATTTTCCATCTTTCCATTACTAATCACAGCTAATACTTTATAAATTACATATAATATTACATTTTAAACATGAACATTTAAACATCACACAGTCCATTTCAGTCTTTCTTTTCCACCTTCGGACGTTCCAGTTTCCCCACGGTGGGGAAAGGTGGGGATAAAGCATCAACAACTCGCCTCGGTTCCTGCTACAGCTCTCATTTTTAAGCTAAATGTTTGTAACAATAAACTCCATCCAAACAATCTTGCATTTTTATCCGTAAATTTCTCCAGAAACTTCAAAGGGACTGTGTTGTGTATAAACAATAGTATCCGATAGGCGGGAACTGCAGGAGGAGCAAAGTTTACAAAGTTTCCAGCGAGGGACAATGGTGGAGTTAAACTGTTCATATTTCAAAGCAAAGGAGTCTGACAAACAAGCTAGCTGTGTTAAGGGCACAGGCAGACACATGGCAGCAGGATTGTGGTATTGTGTGAAGCAAATAATGGCATGATGGGAAAACTAGTCAAGTTTCTTGGTACAATTAAATTTAAACTGACTTCGCATAACCTAAGGCACAGATACAAGCAGGCTAAGGTCAACTTGACCTGAGAACTGGGTGACTCTGAAATTCTAGGATAAGGTGTGTTTGTCATGAGACTAGAGCAGTCTCAATACACACCAAGCTAAAAAACTGTCTCTTCCTGTACGTAAACAAGTTTGTCCAGTTCTTAAAACAAAGACAAGATAATGAAATGAGACCCCAGTCCCCTAAAGGTCAGCAAGGTGATGCCATTGTAATGATTATTACTTATGTTTTACTTTCGATTAAATTCCTGACCAAGCTGTATTCATGTTATCTTGATCCTATAATGTATAAGAATCGCCTTATTCTTCTGTGAGATTGCAGACTTGGGACGGACTCAGCAGTTTGTAATTGACTGTCTTCCGTCTCCAAGTTTCTGCCATTTACTGCTAGCAGTTCTAATTCGTAAATAAAGTTCAGTTTTGCTTACCTAATGAATGCTGTTTGAATTTCTCTATCCCAGTACAGACCCGGGGAAAATATTGACTACGACAGGATGTTGTTGCTATAACGGAAACCTGGCTAAAGGAGGGGCTAAAAGAACAGCTCAATGCCCCTGGATACAGAGTTTCCAGGCAGGACAGAGGGGGAGATAATAAAGGAGGGCAGTAGCACTAATGGTTAAAGAATCAATTCCAGTTGTGAGAAGGGATGATAACTAAACGGGTCAACAAACGAGGCTTCATGGTTTGAACTTGGAGATAAAAAGGGCCAGTCACACTATTGGGACTTTACTACCGACTCCCAAAATAGTGAAAGGGAGATAGAAGATCAAATATGTCGGCAAATCTCTGCCTGTAAGAACAAGAGGGCAATAGTAGTCGGAGACTTTAACCAGCCCAATATCAACCTGGATTCAAACAATATAAGGGAGAAAAATTCCTGCAGTGTGTCCAGGAAAATGTTTCCACCCAATTAGTGACAAACTCAACGAGAGGAGATGCAATTCCTGACCTAGTCTTGGGGAACGAGGAAGGGCGAGTGCGGGAAGTGATAGTTGGCGACCGTATCGGGGATAGTGATCACAATTCAGTCAGATTCAGTTACCATGGAAACAGACTGAGATAAAGCAGGAGTAAACATAACCCGCACGTCTTTGAACTGTGGGAGGAAACCCACGCAGACACGGGGAGGGCGTGCAGACTCCGCACAGACAGTGACCCAGCGGGGAATCGAACCTGGGACCCTGGAGCTGTGAAGCAATTGTGCTAACCACTGTGCTACTGTGCTGCCCACCTGATCCCGTTTCCCAGCACTTGGGGGATGAGAGGCAACCCCCCCCCCCCCCCCCAGACAGTGCGTTCCAAACCATCACCACCTTCTGGGCAAAAATGTTTCCCTCAAATCCTTCCAAAACCTCCTGCCCCTCACTTTGAACTTGTGTCCCCTCGTAACTAACCCTTCAACTAAGGCCTTCAACACATCATCAATGATGATGAACATCTTGCCAAGGTCATCCCCACACCCCCACTGCTGGCCTTCAAACAACCGCGCAACCTCAAACAAACCATTGTTTGCAGCAAATTACCCAGCCTTCAGAACAGCAACCACAACACCACAAAACCCTGCCATGGCAATCTCTGCAAGACATGCCAGATCATCGACATGGACACCACCATTACACGTGGAAACACCACCCACCAGGTACGCGGCACATACTCGTGCGACTCGGCCAACGTTGTCTACCTCATACCCTGCAGGAAAGGATGTCCCGAAGCGTGGTGAGACCGTGCAGACGCTGCCGTCGTGAAACGGGAGTGAGAAACCCGTTTGGGGATTGCAGGTGGCCTAGAAAGGAAAGATCACCACGACTGTGGGGAGGGGACAGGGGAGCGATCGGTGCCCACCGATCATCGGGCCGGCGTACAAATCGGACGCATTGGGCTGCCGTGGGACAGGCCGTGACCCACGGCAGCCTTCACGCCCACTTCCGGGGCCGATTCTCTCCCCCGGGCGGGGCTAGGAGCGTGGCCCCGTGTGTCATGGCGGCGCGGACTTGACGACAGTCATCAAGGCCGTACGTCAAGCGTCACGCCGGCTGACATGGCCGCATGCGCAGGTTGGACAACGCCAACCCAGCGGAGGGTAAAGAGTGCGTCCATTACGGACGCACAGCCCGCGATCAGTGGGCACCGATCCAGGGCCTATGCCCCCCTTGGCACGGCCGTGGTACTGCCGTGCCAATTAGGGTGCCAGACGGCAGCGAGCAGGTGTGTTTGCTGCCGTGTTGAAACGGGCGTGAAGGCCCGGCCGCTCGGCCCATCGGCCTCAGAGAATCGCCGCTCGCCGATTTTTACGGCGAGCGGCGATTCGTGGCGTGGGTCGGGCGAGGGGCGGGGGGGGAGAGAATAGCGGGAGGGTGTGATAAATGTTGGGCGGCCCTCCCGCTATTCTCCCACCCGGCGTGGGGGGCGGAGAATTGCACCCACTATTTCTCCTCCGCCGCCCCGCAAGATCAAGCCGCCACGTCTTGCGGGGCAGCTGAGGGGAAAGATGGCCACCGCGTATACACGGGTTCGTGCCGTCAGTGTCATGACGTCAGCCACGCATGCGCGGGTTGGAGCCGGCCAACCTGCGCATGCGTGGCTGACGTCATTCTCGGTGCGACGCCCCCACGGCCGAGATTTACGGAGCGGCGCTCCTAGCCCCGCCGGGGGGGGGGGAATAGGGGGCGAGGAGCGGCCTCTGAGGCCGTCTTGAAACTCGGCCAACTTCACGACGGCCCTCCCGATTTCTCCCGGGAGCGGAGAATTCCGCCCAGTGTCCCTATTCTGCCATCAGTCTACGGCCCCTCCCACTGCCAAACTCGTTTAAACTCTTGCCAACAGCACGAGCAAACCCACCAGCGAGGAGGTCAGACCCTCTCTGGTTCAGGTGTAGACCATCCAACCTGTACAGGTCCCACCTTCCCAGAAATGGCCCTAATGGTCCAGGAATCTAAAACCCTCCCTCCTGCACCAACTCTAAAGCCACACATTCATCTGTGCTATTCTCCTATTCCTGGCCTCACTAGCACATGGCACTGGGATCAGTCCAGAGATAGGTCCTGCTTTTTAGTCTACAGCCTAACTCCCTGAATTCCTGATGTAAGACCTCATCCCTCTTTCTACCTATGTCATTGGTACCAATTTGTACCATGACCTCTGACTTTTCACCCTCCCCCTTCAGGATGCCCCCTGTCCATTCAGAGACATCATTGACCCTGGCACTAGGGAGGCAACATACCTTCCTAGAGTCTCCTTCACATCCACAGAAGTGACTATCTGTGCTCCTTACTATAGAGTCCCCTATAACTATCGCTCTCCTACACTTTGCCCTCCCCTACTGAACAAAAGAGCCAGTTGTGGTGCCTCTGTTCTGGCTGCTGTTGTTTTCCTCCAATAGTCTACCCTCCGGTATCCGGCTATCCACAGTGTGACCGATATAAAGATGGTCCTGAGCAGTGAGCCTGCTGAAGCTGCACTACCCGGATCATCCACAGTGGGGCAGCAGCTCATCACCATTCCTGAGGCAGGGAAAATGTGGGAAATTCTGGAGTCTTTCCCCAGAGACACTGACCGGTCAGTGAGGTCACTGAGTGACACTGACCGGTCAGTGAGGTCACTGAGTAACACTGACCGGTCAGTGAGGTCACTGAGTGACACTGACCGGTCAGTGAGGTCACTGAGAGACACTGACCGGTCAGTGAGGTCACTGAGAGACACTGACCGGTCAGTGAGGTCACTGAGTGAGACTGACCGGTCAGTGAGGTCACTGAGAGACACTGACCGGTCAGTGAGGTCACTGAGAGACACTGACCGGTCAGTGAGGTCACTGAGAGACACTGACCGGTCAGTGAGGTCACTGAGTGACACTGACCGGTCAGTGAGGTCACTGAGTGACACTGACCGGTCAGTGAGGTCACTGAGTGACACTGACCGGTCAGTGAGGTCACTGAGTGACACTGACCGGTCAGTGAGGTCACTGAGTGACACTGACCGGTCAGTGAGGTCACTGAGTGACACTGACCGGTCAGTGAGGTCACTGAGTGACACTGACCGGTCAGTGAGGTCACTGAGTGACACTGACCAGTGAGTGAGGTCACTGAGAGACACTGACCGGTCAGTGAGGTCACTGAGTGACACTGACCAGTGAGTGAGGTCACTGAGAGACACTGACCGGTCAGTGAGGTCACTGAGAGACACTGACCGGTCAGTGAGGTCAGTGAGAGACACTGACCGGTCAGTGAGGTCACTGACAGACACTGACCGGTCAGTGAGGTCACTGAGAGACACTGACCGGTCAGTGAGGTCACTGAGTGACACTGACCGGTCAGTGAGGTCACTGAGTGACACTGACCGGTCAGTGAGGTCACTGAGAGACACTGACCGGTCAGTGAGGTCACTGAGAGACACTGACCGGTCAGTGAGGTCACTGAGAGACACTGACCGGTCAGTGAGGTCACTGAGTGAGACTGACCGGTCAGTGAGGTCACTGAGAGACACTGACCGGTCAGTGAGGTCACTGAGAGACACTGACCGGTCAGTGAGGTCACTGAGAGACACTGACCGGTCAGTGAGGTCACTGAGTGACACTGACCGGTCAGTGAGGTCACTGAGCGACACTGACCGGTCAGTGAGGTCACTGAGAGACACTGACCGGTCAGTGAGGTCACTGAGTGACACTGACCGGTCAGTGAGGTCACTGAGAGACACTGACCGGTCAGTGAGGTCACTGAGAGACACTGACCGGTCAGTGAGGTCACTGAGAGACACTGACCGGTCAGTGAGGTCACTGAGAGACACTGACCGGTCAGTGAGGTCACTGAGAGACACTGACCGGTCAGTGAGGTCACTGAGTGACACTGACCGGTCAGTGAGGTCACTGAGTGACACTGACCGGTCAGTGAGGTCACTGAGTGACACTGACCGGTCAGTGAGGTCACTGAGCGACACTGACCGGTCAGTGAGGTCACTGAGTGACACTGACCAGTGAGTGAGGTCACTGAGTGACACTGACCGGTCAGTGAGGTCACTGAGTGACACTGACCGGTCAATGAGGTCACTGAGTGACACTGACCGGTCAGTGAGGTCACTGAGTGACACTGACCAGTGAGTGAGGTCACTGAGAGACACTGACCGGTCAGTGAGGTCACTGAGAGACACTGACCGGTCAGTGAGGTCACTGAGAGACACTGACCGGTCAGTGAGGTCACTGAGTGACACTGACCGGTCAGTGAGGTCACTGAGTGACACTGACCGGTCAGTGAGGTCACTGAGTGACACTGACCGGTCAGTGAGGTCACTGAGTGACACTGACCGGTCAGTGAGGTCACTGAGTGACACTGACCGGTCAGTGAGGTCACTGAGAGACACTGACCGGTGAGTGAGGTCACTGAGTGACACTGACCGGTCAGTGAGGTCACTGAGTGACACTGACCAGTGAGTGAGGTCACTGAGAGACACTGACCGGTCAGTGAGGTCACTGAGAGACACTGACCGGTCAGTGAGGTCACTGAGAGACACTGACCGGTCAGTGAGGTCACTGAGAGACACTGACCGGTCAGTGAGGTCACTGAGCGACACTGACCGGTCAGTGAGGTCACTGAGAGACAGTGACCGGTCAGTGAGGTCACTGAGAGACACTGACCGGTCAGTGAGGTCACTGAGTGACACTGACCGGTCAGTGAGGTCACTGAGAGACACTGACCGGTCAGTGAGGTCACTGAGAGACAGTGACCGGTCAGTGAGGTCACTGAGAGACACTGACCGGTCAGTGAGGTCACTGAGAGACAGTGACCGGTCAGTGAGGTCACTGAGTGACACTGACCGGTCAGTGAGGTCACTGAGTGACACTGACCGGTCAGTGAGGTCACTGAGAGACACTGACCGGTCAGTGAGGTCACTGAGAGACACTGACCAGTGAGTGAGGTCACTGAGAGACACTGACCGGTCAGTGAGGTCACTGAGAGACACTGACCGGTGAGTGAGGTCACTGAGAGACACTGACCGGTCAGTGAGGTCACTGAGCGACACTGACCGGTCAGTGAGGTCACTGAGTGACACTGACCGGTCAGTGAGGTCACTGAGTGACACTGACCGGTCAGTGAGGTCACTGAGTGACACTGACCAGTCAGTGAGGTCACTGAGAGACACTGACCGGTCAGTGAGGTCACTGAGAGACACTGACCGGTCAGTGAGGTCACTGAGTGACACTGACCGGTCAGTGAGGTCACTGAGAGACACTGACCGGTCAGTGAGGTCACTGAGAGACACTGACCAGTGAGTGAGGTCACTGAGTGACACTGACCGGTCAGTGAGGTCACTGAGAGACACTGACCGGTCAGTGAGGTCACTGAGAGACACTGACCGGTCAGTGAGGTCACTGAGAGACACTGACCGGTCAGTGAGGTCACTGAGAGACACTGACCGGTCAGTGAGGTCACTGAGTGACACTGACCGGTCAGTGAGGTCACTGAGAGACACTGACCGGTCAGTGAGGTCACTGAGTGACACTGACCAGTGAGTGAGGTCACTGAGTGACACTGACCGGTCAGTGAGGTCACTGAGAGACACTGACCGGTCAGTGAGGTCACTGAGAGACACTGACCGGTCAGTGAGGTCACTGAGAGACACTGACCGGTCAGTGAGGTCACTGAGTGACACTGACCGGTCAGTGAGGTCACTGAGAGACACTGACCAGTGAGCGAGGTCACTGAGAGACACTGACCGGTCAGTGAGGTCACTGAGATACACTGACCGGTCAGTGAGGTCACTGAGAGACACTGACCGGTGAGCGAGGTCACTGAGAGACACTGACCGGTCAGTGAGGTCACTGAGATACACTGACCGGTCAGTGAGGTCACTGAGTGACACTGACCGGTCAGTGAGGTCACTGAGAGACACTGACCGGTCAGTGAGGTCACTGAGAGACACTGACCGGTCAGTGAGGTCACTGAGAGACACTGACCAGTGAGCGAGGTCACTGAGAGACACTGACCGGTCAGTGAGGTCACTGAGTGACACTGACCGGTCAGTGAGGTCACTGAGAGACACTGACCAGTGAGTGAGGTCACTGAGAGACACTGACCGGTCAGTGAGGTCACTGAGAGACACTGACCAGTGAGTGAGGTCACTGAGAGACACTGACCAGTCTGTGAGGTCACTGAGAGACACTGACCGGTCAGTGAGGTCAGTGAGAGACACTGACCAGTGAGTGAGGTCACTGAGTGACACTGACCGGTCAGTGAGGTCACTGAGTGAAACTGACCGGTCAGTGAGGTCACTGAGAGACACTGACCGGTCAGTGAGGTCACTGAGAGACACTGACCAGTGAGTGAGGTCACTGAGTGACACTGACCAGTGAGTGAGGTCACTGAGTGACACTGACCGGTCAGTGAGGTCACTGAGAGACACTGACCGGTCAGTGAGGTCACTGAGTGACACTGACCTGTCAGTGAGGTCACTGAGAGACACTGACCGGTCAGTGAGGTCACTGAGAGACACTGACCGGTCAGTGAGGTCACTGAGAGACACTGACCAGTGAGTGAGGTCACTGAGTGACACTGACCGGTCAGTGAGGTCACTGAGAGACACTGACCAGTGAGTGAGGTCACTGAGTGACACTGACCGGTCAGTGAGGTCACTGAGAGACACTGACCAGTGAGTGAGGTCACTGAGTGACACTGACCGGTCAGTGAGGTCACTGAGTGACACTGACCGGTCAGTGAGGTCACTGAGAGACACTGACCGGTCAGTGAGGTCGCTGAGAGACACTGACCGGTCAGTGAGGTCACTGAGTGACACTGACCGGTCAGTGAGGTCACTGAGAGACACTGACCGGTCAGTGAGGTCACTGAGTCACACTGACCTGTCAGTGAGGTCACTGAGTGACACTGACCGGTCAGTGAGGTCACTGAGTCACACTGACCAGTGAGTGAGGTCACTGAGAGACACTGACCGGTCAGTGAGGTCACTGAGAGACACTGACCGGTCAGTGAGGTCACTGAGTCACACTGACCGGTCAGTGAGGTCACTGAGTGACACTGACCGGTCAGTGAGGTCACTGAGAGACACTGACCGGTCAGTGAGGTCACTGAGTGACACTGACCGGTCAGTGAGGTCACTGAGAGACACTGACCGGTCAGTGAGGTCACTGAGAGACACTGACCAGTGAGTGAGGTCACTGAGTGACACTGACCGGTCAGTGAGGTCACTGAGAGACACTGACCGGTCAGTGAGGTCACTGAGTGACACTGACCGGTCAGTGAGGTCACTGAGTGACACTGACCGGTCAGTGAGGTCACTGAGAGACACTGACCGGTCAGTGAGGTCACTGAGAGACACTGACCGGTCAGTGAGGTCACTGAGTGACACTGACCGGTCAGTGAGGTCACTGAGAGATACTGACCGGTCAGTGAGGTCACTGAGTGACACTGACCGGTCAGTGAGGTCACTGAGAGACACTGACCGGTCAGTGAGGTCACTGAGAGACACTGACCGGTCAGTGAGGTCACTGAGAGACACTGACCGGTCAGTGAGGTCACTGAGTGACACTGACCGGTCAGTGAGGTCACTGAGAGACACTGACCGGTCAGTGAGGTCACTGAGTGACACTGACCGGTCAGTGAGGTCACTGATAGACACTGACCGGTCAGTGAGGTCACTGAGTGACACTGACCGGTCAGTGAGGTCACTGAGAGACACTGACCAGTCAGTGAGGTCACTGAGAGACACTGACCGGTCAGTGAGGTCACTGAGAGACACTGACCGGTCAGTGAGGTCACTGAGTGACACTGACCGGTCAGTGAGGTCACTGAGAGACACTGACCGGTCAGTGAGGTCACTGAGAGACACTGACCGGTCAGTGAGGTCACTGAGTGACACTGACCGGTCAGTGAGGTCACTGAGAGACACTGACCGGTCAGTGAGGTCACTGAGAGACACTGACCGGTCAGTGAGGTCACTGAGTGACACTGACCAGTGAGTGAGGTCACTGAGTGACACTGACCGGTCAGTGAGGTCACTGAGTGACACTGACCGGTCAGTGAGGTCACTGAGTGACACTGACCGGTCAGTGAGGTCACTGAGTGACACTGACCGGTCAGTGAGGTCACTGAGAGACACTGACCGGTCAGTGAGGTCACTGAGTGACACTGACCGGTCAGTGAGGTCACTGAGAGACACTGACCGGTCAGTGAGGTCACTGAGAGACACTGACCGGTCAGTGAGGTCACTGAGAGACACTGACCGGTCAGTGAGGTCACTGAGAGACACTGACCGGTCAGTGAGGTCACTGAGAGACACTGACCGGTCAGTGAGGTCACTGAGTGACACTGACCGGTCAGTGAGGTCACTGAGAGACACTGACCGGTCAGTGAGGTCACTGAGAGACACTGACCGGTCAGTGAGGTCACTGAGTGACACTGACCAGTGAGTGAGGTCACTGAGTGACACTGACCGGTCAGTGAGGTCACTGAGTGACACTGACCGGTCAGTGAGGTCACTGAGTGACACTGACCGGTCAGTGAGGTCACTGAGTGACACTGACCGGTCAGTGAGGTCACTGAGAGACACTGACCGGTCAGTGAGGTCACTGAGTGACACTGACCGGTCAGTGAGGTCACTGAGAGACACTGACCGGTCAGTGAGGTCACTGAGAGACACTGACCGGTCAGTGAGGTCACTGAGAGACACTGACCGGTCAGTGAGGTCACTGAGTGACACTGACCGGTCAGTGAGGTCACTGAGAGACACTGACCGGTCAGTGAGGTCACTGAGTGACACTGACCGGTCAGTGAGGTCACTGAGAGACACTGACCGGTCAGTGAGGTCACTGAGTGACACTGACCGGTCAGTGAGGTCACTGAGTCACACTGACCGGTCAGTGAGGTCACTGAGTGACACTGACCGGTCAGTGAGGTCACTGAGAGACACTGACCGGTCAGTGAGGTCACTGAGTGACACTGACCGGTCAGTGAGGTCACTGAGTGACACTGACCAGTGAGTGAGGTCACTGAGAGACACTGACCGGTCAGTGAGGTCACTGAGAGACACTGACCGGTCAGTGAGGTCAGTGAGAGACACTGACCGGTCAGTGAGGTCACTGAGTGACACTGACCAGTGAGTGAGGTCACTGAGAGACACTGACCGGTCAGTGAGGTCACTGAGAGACACTGACCGGTCAGTGAGGTCACTGAGAGACACTGACCGGTCAGTGAGGTCACTGAGAGACACTGACCGGTCAGTGAGGTCACTGAGTGACACTGACCGGTCAGTGAGGTCACTGAGTGACACTGACCGGTCAGTGAGGTCACTGAGTCACACTGACCGGTCAGTGAGGTCACTGAGTCACACTGACCGGTCAGTGAGGTCAGTGAGAGACACTGACCGGTCAGTGAGGTCACTGAGTGACACTGACCGGTCAGTGAGGTCACTGAGTGACACTGACCGGTCAGTGAGGTCACTGAGTGACACTGACCGGTCAGTGAGGTCACTGAGAGACACTGACCGGTCAGTGAGGTCACTGAGTGACACTGACCGGTCAGTGAGGTCACTGAGTGACACTGACCGGTCAGTGAGGTCACTGAGAGACACTGACCAGTGAGTGAGGTCACTGAGAGACACTGACCGGTCAGTGAGGTCACTGAGTGACACTGACCGGTCAGTGAGGTCACTGAGAGACACTGACCGGTCAGTGAGGTCAGTGGGAGACACTGACCGGTCAGTGAGGTCACTGAGAGACACTGACCGGTCAGTGAGGTCACTGAGAGACACTGACCGGTCAGTGAGGTCACTGAGAGACACTGACCGGTCAGTGAGGTCACTGAGTGACACTGACCGGTCAGTGAGGTCACTGAGTGACACTGACCGGTCAGTGAGGTCACTGAGTGACACTGACCGGTCAGTGAGGTCACTGAGTGACACTGACCGGTCAGTGAGGTCACTGAGTGACACTGACCGGTCAGTGAGGTCACTGAGAGACACTGACCGGTCAGTGAGGTCACTGAGAGACACTGACCGGTCAGTGAGGTCACTGAGAGACACTGACCGGTCAGTGAGGTCACTGAGAGACACTGACCGGTCAGTGAGGTCACTGAGTCACACTGACCGGTCAGTGAGGTCACTGAGAGACACTGACCAGTCAGTGAGGTCACTGAGTGACACTGACCGGTCAGTGAGGTCACTGAGAGACACTGACCGGTCAGTGAGGTCACTGAGTGACACTGACCGGTCAGTGAGGTCACTGAGTGACACTGACCGGTCAGTGAGGTCACTGAGTGACACTGACCGGTCAGTGAGGTCACTGAGAGACACTGACCGGTCAGTGAGGTCACTGAGAGACACTGACCGGTCAGTGAGGTCACTGAGTGACACTGACCGCTCAGTGAGGTCACTGAGTGACACTGACCGGTCAGTGAGGTCACTGAGTGACACTGACCGGTCAGTGAGGTCACTGAGACACTGACCGGTCAGTGAGGTCACTGAGAGACACTGACCGGTCAGTGAGGTCACTGAGTCACACTGACCGGTCAGTGAGGTCACTGAGAGACACTGACCGGTCAGTGAGGTCACTGAGTGACACTGACCAGTGAGTGAGGTCACTGAGTGACACTGACCAGTGAGTGAGGTCACTGAGAGACACTGACCGGTCAGTGAGGTCACTGAGTCACACTGACCGGTCAGTGAGGTCACTGAGTGACACTGACCGGTCAGTGAGGTCACTGAGAGACACTGACCGGTCAGTGAGGTCACTGAGTGACACTGACCGGTCAGTGAGGTCACTGAGTGACACTGACCGGTCAGTGAGGTCACTGAGAGACACTGACCGGTCAGTGAGGTCACTGAGAGACACTGACCGGTCAGTGAGGTCACTGAGAGACACTGACCAGTGAGTGAGGTCACTGAGTGACACTGACCGGTCAGTGAGGTCACTGAGTGACACTGACCAGTCAGTGAGGTCACTGAGTGACACTGACCGGTCAGTGAGGTCACTGAGAGACACTGACCGGTCAGTGAGGTCACTGAGTGACACTGACCGGTCAGTGAGGTCACTGAGAGACACTGACCGGTCAGTGAGGTCACTGAGTGACACTGACCGGTCAGTGAGGTCACTGAGTGACACTGACCGGTCAGTGAGGTCACTGAGAGACACTGACCAGTGAGTGAGGTCACTGAGTGACACTGACCGGTCAGTGAGGTCACTGAGTCACACTGACCGGTCAGTGAGGTCACTGAGTGACACTGACCGGGTCAGTGAGGTCACTGAGTGACACTGACCGGTCAGTGAGGTCACTGAGTGGACACTGACCGGTCAGTGAGGTCACTGAGTGACACTGACCGGTCAGTGAGGTCACTGAGAGACACTGACCGGTCAGTGAGGTCACTGAGAGACACTGACCGGTCAGTGAGGTCACTGAGAGACACTGACCGGTCAGTGAGGTCACTGAGCGACACTGACCGGTCAGTGAGGTCACTGAGTGACACTGACCGGTCAGTGAGGTCACTGAGTCACACTGACCGGTCAGTGAGGTCACTGAGAGACACTGACCAGTGAGTGAGGTCACTGAGAGACACTGACCGGTCAGTGAGGTCACTGAGTGACACTGACCGGTCAGTGAGGTCACTGAGAGACACTGACCGGTCAGTGAGGTCACTGAGAGACACTGACCGGTCAGTGAGGTCACTGAGAGACACTGACCGGTCAGTGAGGTCACTGAGTGACACTGACCGGTCAGTGATGTCACTGAGAGACACTGACCAGTGAGTGAGGTCACTGAGTGACACTGACCAGTGAGTGAGGTCACTGAGTGACACTGACCGGTCAGTGAGGTCACTGAGTCACACTGACCGGTCAGTGAGGTCACTGAGTGACACTGACCGGTCAGTGAGGTCACTGAGTGACACTGACCGGTCAGTGAGGTCACTGAGAGACACTGACCGGTCAGTGAGGTCACTGAGAGACACTGACCGGTCAGTGAGGTCACTGAGAGACACTGACCGGTCAGTGAGGTCACTGAGTGACACTGACCGGTCAGTGAGGTCAGTGAGTGATACTGACCGGTCAGTGAGGTCACTGAGAGACACTGACCAGTGAGTGAGGTCACTGAGTGACACTGACCGGTCAGTGAGGTCAGTGAGTGATACTGACCGGTCAGTGAGGTCACTGAGAGACACTGACCGGTCAGTGAGGTCACTGAGTGACACTGACCGGTCAGTGAGGTCACTGAGTGACACTGACCAGTGAGTGAGGTCACTGAGTGACACTGACCGGTCAGTGAGGTCACTGAGTGACACTGACCGGTCAGTGAGTCACTGAGAGACACTGACCAGTGAGTGAGGTCACTGAGTGACACTGACCCGGTCCGTGAGGTCACTGAGAGACACTGACCGTTCAGTGAGGTCACTGAGTGACACTGACCGGGTCAGTGGGTCACTGAGAGACATGACCGGTCAGTGAGGTCACTGAGTGACACTGACCGGTCAGTGAGGGTCACTGAGTGACACTGACCGGTCAGTGAGGGTCACCTGAGTGACACTGACCGGTCAGGAGGTCACGAGAGACACTGACCGTGTCAGTGAGGTCATGAGAGA
>NW_024055883.1:0-78685 GCF_902713615.1 Scyliorhinus canicula | reverse complement strand
CACAGAACAGGCCCTTCGGCCCTCGATGTTGTTCACTGAGCAAATCACTTTTCTGCCAAAAAAGACTGTTTAGCAAAATATTGTGATTTTTGATGCATGCAGGTTGTCAAAATGCTTAATTAGCTGAGAAAATCACCTTTCTGCCAAAAAGGACTCATTGGCAAAAAATTAGTGAAGTTTAATGCAAGCAGGTTCTTAAAATACTTAATTCGCCGAGAAAGCCACTTTTCTGCCAAAAAAGACGGTTTGGCAAAATAATAGGGAATGTTGAGGCAAGCAGGTGGCCAGAATGATTAATTCGACGACAAAATCACTTTTCTGCCAAGCAGGTTGTTAAAATGCACTGAGGACATTAGTTTTCTACCAAAAAAGACTGTTCGGTCAAAAATAGTTAATTTTGATGGAAGCAGGTTGTCAAAATGCGTAATTCACTGATAAAATCACTTTTCTGCCAACAAAGAGTGTTTGGCATAAAATAGTGAATTTTGATGCAAGCAGGTTGTCAAAATGCGTAATTAGCTGAGAAAACCACCTTTCTGGCAAAAAGGACTGTTTGGCAAATAATTAGTGAAGTTTAATGCAAGCAGGTTCTTAAAATACTTAATTCGCCGAGAAAACCACTTTTCTGCCAAAAAAGACTGTTTGGCAAAAAAATAGGGAATATTGATGCAAGCAAGTTGTCAAAATGCATAATTTGACGAGAAAACAACTTTTCTACCAAAAAAGACTGTTCGGTCAAAAATAGTTAATTTTGATGTTTAAGATAATAGTTACGATTGTCAAAATGCGTAATACACCGATAAAATCACTTTTCTGTCAAAAAAGACTGTTTGGCAAAATATAGGGAATATTGATGCAATCAGTTTGTCAAAATGCGTAATTCACCGATAAAATCACTTTTCTGCCAAGAAAGACTGTTTGGCAAAAATAGTGAACGTTGAGGCAAGCAGATGATCAAAAACGCTAAATTCGACGAGAAAATCACTTTTGTGCCAAAAAAGACTGTTCAGCAGACAATATTTAATTTTGATGCAAGCAGGTTGTCAAAATGCTAAAGACACTGAGGAAATGACCTTTCTACCAGAAAAGACTATTCGGTCAAAAATAGTTAATTTTGATGGAAGCAGGTTGCCAAAAAAGACTGTTTAGCAAAAAATTGTGATTTTTGATGCATGCAGGTTGTCAAAATGCTTAATTAGCTGAGAAAATCACCTTTCTTGCAGAAAGGACATTGACAAATAATTAGTGAAGTTTAATGCAAGCAGGTTCTTAAAATACTGAATTCGCCGAGAAAGCCACTTTTCTGCCAAGAAAGACGGTTTGGCAAAAAAAATAGAGAATGTTGAGGCAAGCAGATGGCCAAAATGCTTAATTCGACGACAAAATCACTTTTCTGCCAAGCAGGTTGTTAAAATGTTTAATTCACTGACGAAATCAGTTTTCTACCAAAAAGACTGTTCGGTCAAACATAGTTAATTTTGATGGTTAAGATAATAGTTAAGATTGTCAAAATGCGTAATACACCGATAAAATCACTTTTCTGTCAAAAAGACTGGCAAAAAATGCTTAATTTTGATGCAAGCAGGTTGTCAAACTGCTTAATTCGCCCAGATAATCACTTTTCTGCCAAAAAAGACTGTTTGGCAAAATACAGGGAATATTGATGCAAGCAGTTTGTCAAAATGCGTAATTCACCGATAAAATCACTTTTCTGCCAAGAAAGACTGTTTGGCAAAAAATAGTGAATGTTGAGGGAAGCAGATGACCAAAAACGCTAAATTCGACGGGAAAATCACTTTTCTGCCAAAACAGACTGATCGGCAGAAAATATTTAATTTTGATGAAAGCTGGTTGTCAAAATGCGTAATTCACCGATAAAGTCACTTTTCTGCCAGAAATAGACTGTTTGGCAGAAAATATTTAATTATGATGCAAGCAGGTTGTTAAAATGCTTTAATTCACTGAGCAAATCACTTTTCTGCCTAAAAAAGACTGTTTAGCAAAATATTGTGATTTTTGATGCATGCAGGTTGTCAAAATGCTTAATTAGCTGAGAAAATCACCTTTCTGCCAAAAAGGACTCATTGGCAAAAAATTAGTGAAGTTTAATGCAAGCAGGTTCTTAAAATACTTAATTCGCCGAGAAAGCCACTTTTCTGCCAAAAAAGACGGTTTGGCAAAATAATAGGGAATGTTGAGGCAAGCAGGTGGCCAGAATGATTAATTCGACGACAAAATCACTTTTCTGCCAAGCAGGTTGTTAAAATGCACTGAGGACATTAGTTTTCTACCAAAAAAGACTGTTCGGTCAAAACTAGTTAATTTTCATGATTGCAATTTGTCAAAATGCGTAATTCACCGATAAAATCACTTTTCTGCCAACAAAGAGTGTTTGGCATAAAATAGTGAATTTTGATGCAAGCAGGTTGTCAAAATGCTTAATTAGCTGAGGAAATGACCTTTCTACCATAAAAGACTGTTCTGTCAAAAATAGTTAATTTTGATGGAAGCAGGTTGTCAAAATGCGTAATTCACCGATAAAATCACTTTTCTGCCAACAAAGAGTGTTTGGCATAAAATAGTGAATTTTGATGCAAGCAGGTTGTCAAAATGCGTAATTAGCTGAGAAAACCACCTTTCTGGCAAAAAGGACTATTTTGATGTTTAAGATAATAGTTACGATTGTCAAAATGCGTAATACACCGATAAAATCACTTTTCTGTCAAAAAAGACTGTTTGGCAAAATATAGGGAATATTGATGCAATCAGTTTGTCAAAATGCGTAATTCACCGATAAAATCACTTTTCTGCCAAGAAAGACTGTTTGGCAAAAATAGTGAACGTTGAGGCAAGCAGATGATCAAAAACGCTAAATTCGACGAGAAAATCACTTTTGTGCCAAAAAAGACTGTTCAGCAGACAATATTTAATTTTGATGCAAGCAGGTTGTCAAAATGCTAAAGACACTGAGGAAATGACCTTTCTACCAGAAAAGACTTCGGTCAAAAATAGTTAATTTTGATGGAAGCAGGTTGCCAAAAAAGACTGTTTAGCAAAAAATTGTGATTTTTGATGCATGCAGGTTGTCAAAATGTTTAATTAGCTGAGAAAATCACCTTTCTTGCAAAAAGGACATTGACAAATAATTAGTGAAGTTTAATGCAAGCAGGTTCTTAAAATACTGAATTCGCCGAGAAAGCCACTTTTCTGCCAAAAAAGACGGTTTGGCAAAAAAATAGAGAATGTTGAGGCAAGCAGATGGCCAAAATGCTTAATTCGACGACAAAATCACTTTTCTGCCAAGCAGGTTGTTAAAATGTTTAATTCACTGACGAAATCAGTTTTCTACCAAAAAAGACTGTTCGGTCAAACATAGTTAATTTTGATGGTTAAGATAATAGTTAAGATTGTCAAAATGCGTAATACACCGATAAAATCACTTTTCTGTCAAAAAAGACTGGCAAAAAATGCTTAATTTTGATGCAAGCAGGTTGTCAAACTGCTTAATTCGCCCAGATAATCACTTTTCTGCCAAAAAAGACTGTTTGGCAAAATATAGGGAATATTGATGCAAGCAGTTTGTCAAAATGCGTAATTCACCGATAAAATCACTTTTCTGCCAAGAAAGACTGTTTGGCAAAAAATAATGAATGTTGAGGCCAGCAGACGATCAAAAACGCTAAATTCGACGGGAAAATCACTTTTCAGGCGAAAAAGACTGTTCGGTCAAAAATAGTTAATTTTGATGGAAGCAGGTTGCCAAAATGCGTAATTGACCGATAAAATCACGTTTCTGCCAAGAAAGACTGTTTGGCAAAAAATAGTGAATGTTGAGGCAAGCGGATGATCAAAAACGCTCAATTCGACCGGAAAATCACTTTTCCTGCAGAAAAAGACTGTTCAGCAGACAATATTTAATCTTGATGCAAGCAGATTGTCAAAATGCTTCATTAGCAGAGAAAATCACCTTTCTTACAAAAAGGACTGTTTGGCAAATAATTAGTGAAGTTTACTGCAAGCAGGTTGTTAAAATTATTAATTCGCCGGGAAACCATTTTTCTGCCAAAAAAGACTGTTTGGCAGAAAATAGGGAATATTGATGCAAGCAGTTTGTCAAAATGCGTAATTCACCGATAAAATCACCTTTCTGCCAAGAAAAACTGTTTGGCAAAAAATAGTGAATGTTGAGGGAAGCAGATGACCAAAACGCTAAATTCGACGGGAAAATCACTTTTCTGCCAAAACAGACTGATCGGCAGAAAATATTTAATTTTGATGCAAGCAGGTTGTCAAAATGCGTAATTCACCGATAAAGTCACCTTTCTGCCAGAAATAGACTGTTTGGCAGAAAATATTTAATTATGATGCAAGCAGGTTGTTAAAATGCTTTAATTCACTGAGCAAATCACTTTTCTGCCAAAAAAGACTGTTTAGCAAAATATTGTGATTTTTGATGCATGCAGTTTGTCAAAATGCGTAATTATCTGAGAAAACCACCTTTCTGGCAAAAAGGACTGTTTGGCAAATAATTAGTGAAGTTTAATGCAAGCAGGTTCTTAAAATACTTAATTCGCCGAGAAAACCACTTTTCTGCCAAAAAAGACTGTTCGGTCAAAAATAGTTAATTTTGATGTTTAAGATAATAGTTACGATTGTCAAAATGCGTAATACACCGATAAAATCACTTTTCTGTCAAAAAAGACTGTTTGGCAAAATATAGGGAATATTGATGCAATCAGTTTGTCAAAATGCGTAATTCACCGATAAAATCACTTTTCTGCCAAGAAAGACTGTTTGGCAAAAATAGTGAACGTTGAGGCAAGCAGATGATCAAAAACGCTAAATTCGACGAGAAAATCACTTTTGTGCCAAAAAAGTCTGATCGGCAGAAAATATTTAATTTTGATGCAAGCAGGTTGTCAAAATGCTAAAGACACTGAGGAAATGACCTTTCTACCAGAAAAGACTGTTCGGTCAAAAATAGTTAATTTTGATGGAAGCAGGTTGCCAAAAAAGACTGTTTAGCAAAAAATTGTGATTTTTGATGCATGCAGGTTGTCAAAATGCTTAATTAGCTGAGAAAATCACCTTTCTTGCAGAAAGGACATTGACAAATAATTAGTGAAGTTTAATGCAAGCAGGTTCTTAAAATACTGAATTCGCCGAGAAAGCCACTTTTCTGCCAAAAAAGACGGTTTGGCAAAAAAATAGAGAATGTTGAGGCAAGCAGATGGCCAAAATGCTTAATTCGACGACAAAATCACTTTTCTGCCAAGCAGGTTGTTAAAATGTTTAATTCACTGACGAAATCAGTTTTCTACCAAAAAAGACTGTTCGGTCAAACATAGTTAATTTTGATGGTTAAGATAATAGTTAAGATTGTCAAAATGCGTAATACACCGATAAAATCACTTTTCTGTCAAAAAAGACTGGCAAAAAATGCTTAATTTTGATGCAAGCAGTTTGTCAAAATGCGTAATTCACCGATAAAATCACTTTTCTGCCAAGAAAGACTGTTTGGCAAAAAATAATGAATGTTGAGGCCAGCAGACGATCAAAAACGCTAAATTCGACGGGAAAATCACTTTTCAGGCGAAAAAGACTGTTCGGTCAAAAATAGTTAATTTTGATGGAAGCAGGTTGCCAAAATGCGTAATTGACCGATAAAATCACGTTTCTGCCAAGAAAGACTGTTTGGCAAAAATAGTGAATGTTGAGGCAAGCGGATGATCAAAAACGCTCAATTCGACCGGAAAATCACTTTTCCTGCAGAAAAAGACTGTTCAGCAGACAATATTTAATCTTGATGCAAGCAGATTGTCAAAATGCTTCATTAGCAGAGAAAATCACCTTTCTTACAAAAAGGACTGTTTGGCAAATAATTAGTGAAGTTTACTGCAAGCAGGTTGTTAAAATTATTAATTCGCCGAGAAACCATTTTTCTGCCAAAAAAGACTGTTTGGCAGAAAATAGGGAATATTGATGCAAGCAGTTTGTCAAAATGCGTAATTCACCGATAAAATCACCTTTCTGCCAAGAAAAACTGTTTGGCAAAAAATAGTGAATGTTGAGGGAAGCAGATGACCAAAAACGCTAAATTCGACGGGAAAATCACTTTTCTGCCAAAACAGACTGATCGGCAGAAAATATTTAATTTTGATGCAAGCAGGTTGTCAAAATGCGTAATTCACCGATAAAGTCACTTTTCTGCCAGAAATAGACTGTTTGGCAGAAAATATTTAATTATGATGCAAGCAGGTTGTTAAAATGCTTTAATTAACATAGAACATAGAACAGTACAGCACAGAACAGGCCCTTCGGCCCTCGATGTTGTTCACTGAGCAAATCACTTTTCTGCCAAAAAAGACTGTTTAGCAAAATATTGTGATTTTTGATGCATGCAGGTTGTCAAAATGCTTAATTAGCTGAGAAAATCACCTTTCTGCCAAAAAGGACTCATTGGCAAAAAATTAGTGAAGTTTAATGCAAGCAGGTTCTTAAAATACGCCGAGAAAGCCACTTTTCTGCCAAAAAAGACGGTTTGGCAAAATAATAGGGAATGTTGAGGCAAGCAGGTGGCCAGAATGATTAATTCGACGACAAAATCACTTTTCTGCCAAGCAGGTTGTTAAAATGCACTGAGGACATTAGTTTTCTACCAAAAAAGACTGTTCGGTCAAAAATAGTTAATTTTGATGGAAGCAGGTTGTCAAAATGCGTAATTCACTGATAAAATCACTTTTCTGCCAACAAAGAGTGTTTGGCATAAAATAGTGAATTTTGATGCAAGCAGGTTGTCAAAATGCGTAATTAGCTGAGAAAACCACCTTTCTGGCAAAAAGGACTGTTTGGCAAATAATTAGTGAAGTTTAATGCAAGCAGGTTCTTAAAATACTTAATTCGCCGAGAAAACCACTTTTCTGCCAAAAAAGACTGTTTGGCAAAAAAATAGGGAATATTGATGCAAGCAAGTTGTCAAAATGCATAATTTGACGAGAAAACAACTTTTCTACCAAAAAAGACTGTTCGGTCAAAAATAGTTAATTTTGATGTTTAAGATAATAGTTACGATTGTCAAAATGCGTAATACACCGATAAAATCACTTTTCTGTCAAAAAAGACTGTTTGGCAAAATATAGGGAATATTGATGCAATCAGTTTGTCAAAATGCGTAATTCACCGATAAAATCACTTTTCTGCCAAGAAAGACTGTTTGGCAAAAATAGTGAACGTTGAGGCAAGCAGATGATCAAAAACGCTAAATTCGACGAGAAAATCACTTTTGTGCCTAAAAAGACTGTTCAGCAGACAATATTTAATTTTGATGCAAGCAGGTTGTCAAAATGCTAAAGACACTGAGGAAATGACCTTTCTACCAGAAAAGACTATTCGGTCAAAAATAGTTAATTTTGATGGAAGCAGGTTGCCAAAAAAGACTGTTTAGCAAAAAATTGTGATTTTTGATGCATGCAGGTTGTCAAAATGCTTAATTAGCTGAGAAAATCACCTTTCTTGCAGAAAGGACATTGACAAATAATTAGTGAAGTTTAATGCAAGCAGGTTCTTAAAATACTGAATTCGCCGAGAAAGCCACTTTTCTGCCAAAAAAGACGGTTTGGCAAAAAAATAGAGAATGTTGAGGCAAGCAGATGGCCAAAATGCTTAATTCGACGACAAAATCACTTTTCTGCCAAGCAGGTTGTTAAAATGTTTAATTCACTGACGAAATCAGTTTTCTACCAAAAAAGACTGTTCGGTCAAACATAGTTAATTTTGATGGTTAAGATAATAGTTAAGATTGTCAAAATGCGTAATACACCGATAAAATCACTTTTCTGTCAAAAAAGACTGGCAAAAAATGCTTAATTTTGATGCAAGCAGGTTGTCAAACTGCTTAATTCGCCCAGATAATCACTTTTCTGCCAAAAAGACTGTTTGGCAAAATATAGGGAATATTGATGCAAGCAGTTTGTCAAAATGCGTAATTCACCGATAAAATCACTTTTCTGCCAAGAAAGACTGTTTGGCAAAAAATAATGAATGTTGAGGCCAGCAGACGATCAAAAACGCTAAATTCGACGGGAAAATCACTTTTCAGGCGAAAAAGACTGTTCGGTCAAAAATAGTTAATTTTGATGGAAGCAGGTTGCCAAAATGCGTAATTGACCGATAAAATCACGTTTCTGCCAAGAAAGACTGTTTGGCAAAAAATAGTGAATGTTGAGGCAAGCGGATGATCAAAAACGCTCAATTCGACCGGAAAATCACTTTTCCTGCAGAAAAAGACTGTTCAGCAGACAATATTTAATCTTGATGCAAGCAGATTGTCAAAATGCTTCATTAGCAGAGAAAATCACCTTTCTTACAAAAAGGACTGTTTGGCAAATAATTAGTGAAGTTTACTGCAAGCAGGTTGTTAAATTATTAATTCGCCGAGAAACCATTTTTCTGCCAAAAAAGACTGTTTGGCAGAAAATAGGGAATATTGATGCAAGCAGTTTGTCAAAATGCGTAATTCACCGATAAAATCACCTTTCTGCCAAGAAAAACTGTTTGGCAAAAAATAGTGAATGTTGAGGGAAGCAGATGACCAAAAACGCTAAATTCGACGGGAAAATCACTTTTCTGCCAAAACAGACTGATCGGCAGAAAATATTTAATTTTGATGCAAGCAGGTTGTCAAAATGCGTAATTCACCGATAAAGTCACTTTTCTGCCAGAAATAGACTGTTTGGCAGAAAATATTTAATTATGATGCAAGCAGGTTGTTAAAATGCTTTAATTAACATAGAACATAGAACAGTACAGCACAGAACAGGCCCTTCGGCCCTCGATGTTGTTCACTGAGCAAATCACTTTTCTGCCAAAAAAGACTGTTTAGCAAAATATTGTGATTTTTGATGCATGCAGGTTGTCAAAATGCTTAATTAGCTGAGAAAATCACCTTTCTGCCAAAAAGGACTCATTGGCAAAAAATTAGTGAAGTTTACTGCAAGCAGGTTCTTAAAATACTTAATTCGCCGAGAAAGCCACTTTTCTGCCAAAAAAGACGGTTTGGCAAAATAATAGGGAATGTTGAGGCAAGCAGGTGGCCAGAATGATTAATTCGACGACAAAATCACTTTTCTGCCAAGCAGGTTGTTAAAATGCACTGAGGACATTAGTTTTCTACCAAAAAAGACTGTTCGGTCAAAAATAGTTAATTTTGATGGAAGCAGGTTGTCAAAATGCGTAATTCACCGATAAAATCACTTTTCTGCCAACAAAGAGTGTTTGGCATAAAATAGTGAATTTTGATGCAAGCAGGTTGTCAAAATGCGTAATTAGCTGAGAAAACCACCTTTCTGGCAAAAAGGACTGTTTGGCAAATAATTAGTGAAGTTTAATGCAAGCAGGTTCTTAAAATACTTAATTCGCCGAGAAAACCACTTTTCTGCCAAAAAAGACTGTTTGGCAAAAAAATAGGGAATATTGATGCAAGCAAGTCGTCAAAATGCATAATTTGACGAGAAAACAACTTTTCTACCAAAAAAGACTGTTCGGTCAAAAATAGTTAATTTTGATGTTTAAGATAATAGTTACGATTTTCAAAATGCGTAATACACCGATAAAATCACTTTTCTGTCAAAAAAGACTGTTTGGCAAAATATAGGGAATATTGATGCAATCAGTTTGTCAAAATGCGTAATTCACCGATAAAATCACTTTTCTGCCAAGAAAGACTGTTTGGCAAAAATAGTGAACGTTGAGGCAAGCAGATGATCAAAAACGCTAAATTCGACGAGAAAATCACTTTTGTGCCAAAAAAGACTGTTCAGCAGACAATATTTAATTTTGATGCAAGCAGGTTGTCAAAATGCTAAAGACACTGAGGAAATGACCTTTCTACCAGAAAAGACTGTTCGGTCAAAAATAGTTAATTTTGATGGAAGCAGGTTGCCAAAAAAGACTGTTTAGCAAAAAATTGTGATTTTTGATGCATGCAGGTTGTCAAAATGCTTAATTAGCTGAGAAAATCACCTTTCTTGCAGAAAGGACATTGACAAATAATTAGTGAAGTTTAATGCAAGCAGGTTCTTAAAATACTGAATTCGCCGAGAAAGCCACTTTTCTGCCAAGAAAGACGGTTTGGCAAAAAAAATAGAGAATGTTGAGGCAAGCAGATGGCCAAAATGCTTAATTCGACGACAAAATCACTTTTCTGCCAAGCAGGTTGTTAAAATGTTTAATTCACTGACGAAATCAGTTTTCTACCAAAAAAGACTGTTCGGTCAAACATAGTTAATTTTGATGGTTAAGATAATAGTTAAGATTGTCAAAATGCGTAATACACCGATAAAATCACTTTTCTGTCAAAAAAGACTGGCAAAAAATGCTTAATTTTGATGCAAGCAGGTTGTCAAACTGCTTAATTCGCCCAGATAATCACTTTTCTGCCAAAAAAGACTGTTTGGCAAAATACAGGGAATATTGATGCAAGCAGTTTGTCAAAATGCGTAATTCACCGATAAAATCACTTTTCTGCCAAGAAAGACTGTTTGGCAAAAAATAGTGAATGTTGAGGGAAGCAGATGACCAAAAACGCTAAATTCGACGGGAAAATCACTTTTCTGCCAAAACAGACTGATCGGCAGAAAATATTTAATTTTGATGAAAGCTGGTTGTCAAAATGCGTAATTCACCGATAAAGTCACTTTTCTGCCAGAAATAGACTGTTTGGCAGAAAATATTTAATTATGATGCAAGCAGGTTGTTAAAATGCTTTAATTCACTGAGCAAATCACTTTTCTGCCTAAAAAAGACTGTTTAGCAAAATATTGTGATTTTTGATGCATGCAGGTTGTCAAAATGCTTAATTAGCTGAGAAAATCACCTTTCTGCCAAAAAGGACTCATTGGCAAAAAATTAGTGAAGTTTAATGCAAGCAGGTTCTTAAAATACTTAATTCGCCGAGAAAGCCACTTTTCTGCCAAAAAAGACGGTTTGGCAAAATAATAGGGAATGTTGAGGCAAGCAGGTGGCCAGAATGATTAATTCGACGACAAAATCACTTTTCTGCCAAGCAGGTTGTTAAAATGCACTGAGGACATTAGTTTTCTACCAAAAAAGACTGTTCGGTCAAAACTAGTTAATTTTCATGATTGCAATTTGTCAAAATGCGTAATTCACCGATAAAATCACTTTTCTGCCAACAAAGAGTGTTTGGCATAAAATAGTGAATTTTGATGCAAGCAGGTTGTCAAAATGCTTAATTAGCTGAGGAAATGACCTTTCTACCATAAAAGACTGTTCTGTCAAAAATAGTTAATTTTGATGGAAGCAGGTTGTCAAAATGCGTAATTCACCGATAAAATCACTTTTCTGCCAACAAAGAGTGTTTGGCATAAAATAGTGAATTTTGATGCAAGCAGGTTGTCAAAATGCGTAATTAGCTGAGAAAACCACCTTTCTGGCAAAAAGGACTGTTTGGCAAATAATTAGTGAAGTTTAATGCAAGCAGGTTCTTAAAATACTTAATTCGCCGAGAAAACCACTTTTCGTCCAAAAAAGACTGTTTGGCAAAAAAATAGGGAATATTGATGCAAGCAAGTTGTCAAAATGCATAATTTGACGAGAAAACAACTTTTCTACCAAAAAGACTGTTCGGTCAAAAATAGTTAATTTTGATGTTTAAGATAATAGTTACGATTGTCAAAATGCGTAATACACCGATAAAATCACTTTTCTGTCAAAAAAGACTGTTTGGCAAAATATAGGGAATATTGATGCAATCAGTTTGTCAAAATGCGTAATTCACCGATAAAATCACTTTTCTGCCAAGAAAGACTGTTTGGCAAAAATAGTGAACGTTGAGGCAAGCAGATGATCAAAAACGCTAAATTCGACGAGAAAATCACTTTTGTGCCAAAAAAGACTGTTCAGCAGACAATATTTAATTTTGATGCAAGCAGGTTGTCAAAATGCTAAAGACACTGAGGAAATGACCTTTCTACCAGAAAAGACTGTTCGGTCAAAAATAGTTAATTTTGATGGAAGCAGGTTGCCAAAAAAGACTGTTTAGCAAAAAATTGTGATTTTTGATGCATGCAGGTTGTCAAAATGCTTAATTAGCTGAGAAAATCACCTTTCTTGCAGAAAGGACATTGACAAATAATTAGTGAAGTTTAATGCAAGCAGGTTCTTAAAATACTGAATTCGCCGAGAAAGCCACTTTTCTGCCAAAAAAGACGGTTTGGCAAAAAAATAGAGAATGTTGAGGCAAGCAGATGGCCAAAATGCTTAATTCGACGACAAAATCACTTTTCTGCCAAGCAGGTTGTTAAAATGTTTAATTCACTGACGAAATCAGTTTTCTACCAAAAAAGACTGTTCGGTCAAACATAGTTAATTTTGATGGTTAAGATAATAGTTAAGATTGTCAAAATGCGTAATACACCGATAAAATCACTTTTCTGTCAAAAAAGACTGGCAAAAAATGCTTAATTTTGATGCAAGCAGTTTGTCAAAATGCGTAATTCACCGATAAAATCACTTTTCTGCCAAGAAAGACTGTTTGGCAAAAAATAATGAATGTTGAGGCCAGCAGACGATCAAAAACGCTAAATTCGACGGGAAAATCACTTTTCAGGCGAAAAAGACTGTTCGGTCAAAAATAGTTAATTTTGATGGAAGCAGGTTGCCAAAATGCGTAATTGACCGATAAAATCACGTTTCTGCCAAGAAAGACTGTTTGGCAAAAATAGTGAATGTTGAGGCAAGCGGATGATCAAAAACGCTCAATTCGACCGGAAAATCACTTTTCCTGCAGAAAAAGACTGTTCAGCAGACAATATTTAATCTTGATGCAAGCAGATTGTCAAAATGCTTCATTAGCAGAGAAAATCACCTTTCTTACAAAAAGGACTGTTTGGCAAATAATTAGTGAAGTTTACTGCAAGCAGGTTGTTAAAATTATTAATTCGCCGAGAAACCATTTTTCTGCCAAAAAAGACTGTTTGGCAGAAAATAGGGAATATTGATGCAAGCAGTTTGTCAAAATGCGTAATTCACCGATAAAATCACCTTTCTGCCAAGAAAAACTGTTTGGCAAAAAATAGTGAATGTTGAGGGAAGCAGATGACCAAAAACGCTAAATTCGACGGGAAAATCACTTTTCTGCCAAAACAGACTGATCGGCAGAAAATATTTAATTTTGATGCAAGCAGGTTGTCAAAATGCGTAATTCACCGATAAAGTCACTTTTCTGCCAGAAATAGACTGTTTGGCAGAAAATATTTAATTATGATGCAAGCAGGTTGTTAAAATGCTTTAATTAACATAGAACATAGAACAGTACAGCACAGAACAGGCCCTTCGGCCCTCGATGTTGTTCACTGAGCAAATCACTTTTCTGCCAAAAAAGACTGTTTAGCAAAATATTGTGATTTTTGATGCATGCAGGTTGTCAAAATGCTTAATTAGCTGAGAAAATCACCTTTCTGCCAAAAAGGACTCATTGGCAAAAAATTAGTGAAGTTTAATGCAAGCAGGTTCTTAAAATACTTAATTCGCCGAGAAAGCCACTTTTCTGCCAAAAAAGACGGTTTGGCAAAATAATAGGGAATGTTGAGGCAAGCAGGTGGCCAGAATGATTAATTCGACGACAAAATCACTTTTCTGCCAAGCAGGTTGTTAAAATGCACTGAGGACATTAGTTTTCTACCAAAAAAGACTGTTCGGTCAAAAATAGTTAATTTTGATGGAAGCAGGTTGTCAAAATGCGTAATTCACTGATAAAATCACTTTTCTGCCAACAAAGAGTGTTTGGCATAAAATAGTGAATTTTGATGCAAGCAGGTTGTCAAAATGCGTAATTAGCTGAGAAAACCACCTTTCTGGCAAAAAGGACTGTTTGGCAAATAATTAGTGAAGTTTAATGCAAGCAGGTTCTTAAAATACTTAATTCGCCGAGAAAACCACTTTTCTGCCAAAAAAGACTGTTTGGCAAAAAAATAGGGAATATTGATGCAAGCAAGTTGTCAAAATGCATAATTTGACGAGAAAACAACTTTTCTACCAAAAAAGACTGTTCGGTCAAAAATAGTTAATTTTGATGTTTAAGATAATAGTTACGATTGTCAAAATGCGTAATACACCGATAAAATCACTTTTCTGTCAAAAAAGACTGTTTGGCAAAATATAGGGAATATTGATGCAATCAGTTTGTCAAAATGCGTAATTCACCGATAAAATCACTTTTCTGCCAAGAAAGACTGTTTGGCAAAAATAGTGAACGTTGAGGCAAGCAGATGATCAAAAACGCTAAATTCGACGAGAAAATCACTTTTGTGCCTAAAAAGACTGTTCAGCAGACAATATTTAATTTTGATGCAAGCAGGTTGTCAAAATGCTAAAGACACTGAGGAAATGACCTTTCTACCAGAAAAGACTATTCGGTCAAAAATAGTTAATTTTGATGGAAGCAGGTTGCCAAAAAAGACTGTTTAGCAAAAAATTGTGATTTTTGATGCATGCAGGTTGTCAAAATGCTTAATTAGCTGAGAAAATCACCTTTCTTGCAGAAAGGACATTGACAAATAATTAGTGAAGTTTAATGCAAGCAGGTTCTTAAAATACTGAATTCGCCGAGAAAGCCACTTTTCTGCCAAAAAAGACGGTTTGGCAAAAAAATAGAGAATGTTGAGGCAAGCAGATGGCCAAAATGCTTAATTCGACGACAAAATCACTTTTCTGCCAAGCAGGTTGTTAAAATGTTTAATTCACTGACGAAATCAGTTTTCTACCAAAAAAGACTGTTCGGTCAAACATAGTTAATTTTGATGGTTAAGATAATAGTTAAGATTGTCAAAATGCGTAATACACCGATAAAATCACTTTTCTGTCAAAAAAGACTGGCAAAAAATGCTTAATTTTGATGCAAGCAGGTTGTCAAACTGCTTAATTCGCCCAGATAATCACTTTTCTGCCAAAAAAGACTGTTTGGCAAAATATAGGGAATATTGATGCAAGCAGTTTGTCAAAATGCGTAATTCACCGATAAAATCACTTTTCTGCCAAGAAAGACTGTTTGGCAAAAAATAATGAATGTTGAGGCCAGCAGACGATCAAAAACGCTAAATTCGACGGGAAAATCACTTTTCAGGCGAAAAAGACTGTTCGGTCAAAAATAGTTAATTTTGATGGAAGCAGGTTGCCAAAATGCGTAATTGACCGATAAAATCACGTTTCTGCCAAGAAAGACTGTTTGGCAAAAAATAGTGAATGTTGAGGCAAGCGGATGATCAAAAACGCTCAATTCGACCGGAAAATCACTTTTCCTGCAGAAAAAGACTGTTCAGCAGACAATATTTAATCTTGATGCAAGCAGATTGTCAAAATGCTTCATTAGCAGAGAAAATCACCTTTCTTACAAAAAGGACTGTTTGGCAAATAATTAGTGAAGTTTACTGCAAGCAGGTTGTTAAATTATTAATTCGCCGAGAAACCATTTTTCTGCCAAAAAGACTGTTTGGCAGAAAATAGGGAATATTGATGCAAGCAGTTTGTCAAAATGCGTAATTCACCGATAAAATCACCTTTCTGCCAAGAAAAACTGTTTGGCAAAAAATAGTGAATGTTGAGGGAAGCAGATGACCAAAAACGCTAAATTCGACGGGAAAATCACTTTTCTGCCAAAACAGACTGATCGGCAGAAAATATTTAATTTTGATGCAAGCAGGTTGTCAAAATGCGTAATTCACCGATAAAGTCACTTTTCTGCCAGAAATAGACTGTTTGGCAGAAAATATTTAATTATGATGCAAGCAGGTTGTTAAAATGCTTTAATTAACATAGAACATAGAACAGTACAGCACAGAACAGGCCCTTCGGCCCTCGATGTTGTTCACTGAGCAAATCACTTTTCTGCCAAAAAAGACTGTTTAGCAAAATATTGTGATTTTTGATGCATGCAGGTTGTCAAAATGCTTAATTAGCTGAGAAAATCACCTTTCTGCCAAAAAGGACTCATTGGCAAAAAATTAGTGAAGTTTACTGCAAGCAGGTTCTTAAAATACTTAATTCGCCGAGAAAGCCACTTTTCTGCCAAAAAAGACGGTTTGGCAAAATAATAGGGAATGTTGAGGCAAGCAGGTGGCCAGAATGATTAATTCGACGACAAAATCACTTTTCTGCCAAGCAGGTTGTTAAAATGCACTGAGGACATTAGTTTTCTACCAAAAAAGACTGTTCGGTCAAAAATAGTTAATTTTCATGATTGCAATTTGTCAAAATGCGTAATTCACCGATAAAATCACTTTTCTGCCAACAAAGAGTGTTTGGCATAAAATAGTGAATTTTGATGCAAGCAGGTTGTCAAAATGCTTAATTAGCTGAGGAAATGACCTTTCTACCATAAAAGACTGTTCGGTCAAAAATAGTTAATTTTGATGGAAGCAGGTTGTCAAAATGCGTAATTCACCGATAAAATCACTTTTCTGCCAACAAAGAGTGTTTGGCATAAAATAGTGAATTTTGATGCAAGCAGGTTGTCAAAATGCGTAATTAGCTGAGAAAACCACCTTTCTGGCAAAAAGGACTGTTTGGCAAATAATTAGTGAAGTTTAATGCAAGCAGGTTCTTAAAATACTTAATTCGCCGAGAAAACCACTTTTCTGCCAAAAAAGACTGTTTGGCAAAAAAATAGGGAATATTGATGCAAGCAAGTCGTCAAAATGCATAATTTGACGAGAAAACAACTTTTCTACCAAAAAAGACTGTTCGGTCAAAAATAGTTAATTTTGATGTTTAAGATAATAGTTACGATTGTCAAAATGCGTAATACACCGATAAAATCACTTTTCTGTCAAAAAAGACTGTTTGGCAAAATATAGGGAATATTGATGCAATCAGTTTGTCAAAATGCGTAATTCACCGATAAAATCACTTTTCTGCCAAGAAAGACTGTTTGGCAAAAATAGTGAACGTTGAGGCAAGCAGATGATCAAAAACGCTAAATTCGACGAGAAAATCACTTTTGTGCCAAAAAAGACTGTTCAGCAGACAATATTTAATTTTGATGCAAGCAGGTTGTCAAAATGCTAAAGACACTGAGGAAATGACCTTTCTACCAGAAAAGACTGTTCGGTCAAAAATAGTTAATTTTGATGGAAGCAGGTTGCCAAAAAAGACTGTTTAGCAAAAAATTGTGATTTTTGATGCATGCAGGTTGTCAAAATGCTTAATTAGCTGAGAAAATCACCTTTCTTGCAGAAAGGACATTGACAAATAATTAGTGAAGTTTAATGCAAGCAGGTTCTTAAAATACTGAATTCGCCGAGAAAGCCACTTTTCTGCCAAGAAAGACGGTTTGGCAAAAAAAATAGAGAATGTTGAGGCAAGCAGATGGCCAAAATGCTTAATTCGACGACAAAATCACTTTTCTGCCAAGCAGGTTGTTAAAATGTTTAATTCACTGACGAAATCAGTTTTCTACCAAAAAAGACTGTTCGGTCAAACATAGTTAATTTTGATGGTTAAGATAATAGTTAAGATTGTCAAAATGCGTAATACACCGATAAAATCACTTTTCTGTCAAAAAAGACTGGCAAAAAATGCTTAATTTTGATGCAAGCAGGTTGTCAAACTGCTTAATTCGCCCAGATAATCACTTTTCTGCCAAAAAAGACTGTTTGGCAAAATACAGGGAATATTGATGCAAGCAGTTTGTCAAAATGCGTAATTCACCGATAAAATCACTTTTCTGCCAAGAAAGACTGTTTGGCAAAAAATAGTGAATGTTGAGGGAAGCAGATGACCAAAAACGCTAAATTCGACGGGAAAATCACTTTTCTGCCAAAACAGACTGATCGGCAGAAAATATTTAATTTTGATGAAAGCTGGTTGTCAAAATGCGTAATTCACCGATAAAGTCACTTTTCTGCCAGAAATAGACTGTTTGGCAGAAAATATTTAATTATGATGCAAGCAGGTTGTTAAAATGCTTTAATTCACTGAGCAAATCACTTTTCTGCCTAAAAAAGACTGTTTAGCAAAATATTGTGATTTTTGATGCATGCAGGTTGTCAAAATGCTTAATTAGCTGAGAAAATCACCTTTCTGCCAAAAAGGACTCATTGGCAAAAAATTAGTGAAGTTTAATGCAAGCAGGTTCTTAAAATACTTAATTCGCCGAGAAAGCCACTTTTCTGCCAAAAAAGACGGTTTGGCAAAATAATAGGGAATGTTGAGGCAAGCAGGTGGCCAGAATGATTAATTCGACGACAAAATCACTTTTCTGCCAAGCAGGTTGTTAAAATGCACTGAGGACATTAGTTTTCTACCAAAAAAGACTGTTCGGTCAAAACTAGTTAATTTTCATGATTGCAATTTGTCAAAATGCGTAATTCACCGATAAAATCACTTTTCTGCCAACAAAGAGTGTTTGGCATAAAATAGTGAATTTTGATGCAAGCAGGTTGTCAAAATGCTTAATTAGCTGAGGAAATGACCTTTCTACCATAAAAGACTGTTCTGTCAAAAATAGTTAATTTTGATGGAAGCAGGTTGTCAAAATGCGTAATTCACCGATAAAATCACTTTTCTGCCAACAAAGAGTGTTTGGCATAAAATAGTGAATTTTGATGCAAGCAGGTTGTCAAAATGCGTAATTAGCTGAGAAAACCACCTTTCTGGCAAAAAGGACTGTTTGGCAAATAATTAGTGAAGTTTAATGCAAGCAGGTTCTTAAAATACTTAATTCGCCGAGAAAACCACTTTTCGTCCAAAAAAGACTGTTTGGCAAAAAAATAGGGAATATTGATGCAAGCAATTTGTCAAAATGCATAATTTGACGAGAAAACAACTTTTCTACCAAAAAAGACTGTTCGGTCAAAAATAGTTAATTTTGATGTTTAAGATAATAGTTACGATTGTCAAAATGCGTAATACACCGATAAAATCACTTTTCTGTCAAAAAAGACTGTTTGGCAAAATATAGGGAATATTGATGCAATCAGTTTGTCAAAATGCGTAATTCACCGATAAAATCACTTTTCTGCCAAGAAAGACTGTTTGGCAAAAATAGTGAACGTTGAGGCAAGCAGATGATCAAAAACGCTAAATTCGACGAGAAAATCACTTTTGTGCCAAAAAAGACTGTTCAGCAGACAATATTTAATTTTGATGCAAACAGGTTGTCAAAATGCTAAAGACACTGAGGAAATGACCTTTCTACCAGAAAAGACTGTTCGGTCAAAAATAGTTAATTTTGATGGAAGCAGGTTGCCAAAAAAGACTGTTTAGCAAAAAATTGTGATTTTTGATGCATGCAGGTTGTCAAAATGCTTAATTAGCTGAGAAAATCACCTTTCTTGCAGAAAGGACATTGACAAATAATTAGTGAAGTTTAATGCAAGCAGGTTCTTAAAATGCTGAATTCGCCGAGAAAGCCACTTTTCTGCCAAAAAAGACGGTTTGGCAAAAAAATAGAGAATGTTGAGGCAAGCAGATGGCCAAAATGCTTAATTCGACGACAAAATCACTTTTCTGCCAAGCAGGTTGTTAAAATGTTTAATTCACTGACGAAATCAGTTTTCTACCAAAAAAGACTGTTCGGTCAAACATAGTTAATTTTGATGGTTAAGATAATAGTTAAGATTGTCAAAATGCGTAATACACCGATAAAATCACTTTTCTGTCAAAAAAGACTGGCAAAAAATGCTTAATTTTGATGCAAGCAGGTTGTCAAACTGCTTAATTCGCCCAGATAATCACTTTTCTGCCAAAAAAGACTGTTTGGCAAAATATAGGGAATATTGATGCAAGCAGTTTGTCAAAATGCGTAATTCACCGATAAAATCACTTTTCTGCCAAGAAAGACTGTTTGGCAAAAAATAATGAATGTTGAGGCCAGCAGACGATCAAAAACGCTAAATTCGACGGGAAAATCACTTTTCAGGCGAAAAAGACTGTTCGGTCAAAAATTGTTAATTTTGATGGAAGCAGGTTGCCAAAATGCGTAATTGACCGATAAAATCACGTTTCTGCCAAGAAAGACTGTTTGGCAAAAAATAGTGAATGTTGAGGCAAGCGGATGATCAAAAACGCTCAATTCGACCGGAAAATCACTTTTCCTGCAGAAAATGACTGTTCAGCAGACAATATTTAATCTTGATGCAAGCAGATTGTCAAAATGCTTCATTAGCAGAGAAAATCACCTTTCTTACAAAAAGGACTGTTTGGCAAATAATTAGTGAAGTTTACTGCAAGCAGGTTGTTAAAATTATTAATTCGCCGAGAAACCATTTTTCTGCCAAAAAAGACTGTTTGGCAGAAAATAGGGAATATTGATGCAAGCAGTTTGTCAAAATGCGTAATTCACCGATAAAATCACCTTTCTGCCAAGAAAAACTGTTTGGCAAAAAATAGTGAATGTTGAGGGAAGCAGATGACCAAAAACGCTAAATTCGACGGGAAAATCACTTTTCTGCCAAAACAGACTGATCGGCAGAAAATATTTAATTTTGATGCAAGCAGGTTGTCAAAATGCGTAATTCACCGATAAAGTCACTTTTCTGCCAGAAATAGACTGTTTGGCAGAAAATATTTAATTATGATGCAAGCAGGTTGTTAAAATGCTTTAATTCACTGAGCAAATCACTTTTCTGCCAAAAAAGACTGTTTAGCAAAAAATTGTGATTTCTAATGCATGCAGGTTGTCAAAATGCTTAATTAGCTGAGAAAATCACTTTTCTGCCAAAAAAGACTGTTTGGCAAAAAAATAGGGAATATTGATGCAAGCAAGTTGTCAAAATGCATAATTTGACAAGAAAATCACTTTTCTACCAAAAAAGACTGTTCGGTCAAAAATAGTTAATTTTGATGGTTAAGATAATAGTTACGATTGTCAAAATGCGTAATACACCGATAAAATCACTTTTCTGTCAAAAAAGACTGTTTGGCAAAAAATAGGGAATATTGATGCAAGCAGTTTGTCAAAATGCGTAATTCACCGATAAAATCACTTTTCTGCCAAGAAAGACTGTTTGGCAAAAAATAGTGAATGTTGAGGGAAGCAGATGACCAAAAACGCTAAATTCGCCGAGAAAGCCACTTTTCTGCCAAAAAAGACGGTTTGGCAAAATAATAGGGAATGTTGAGGCAAGCAGGTGGCCAGAATGATTAATTCGACGACAAAATCACTTTTCTGCCAAGCAGGTTGTTAAAATGCACTGAGGACATTAGTTTTCTACCAAAAAAGACTGTTCGGTCAAAACTAGTTAATTTTCATGATTGCAATTTGTCAAAATGCGTAATTCACCGATAAAATCACTTTTCTGCCAACAAAGAGTGTTTGGCATAAAATAGTGAATTTTGATGCAAGCAGGTTGTCAAAATGCTTAATTAGCTGAGAAAATCACCTTTCTGGCAAAAAGGACTGTTTGGCAAATAATTAGTGAAGTTTACTGCAAGCAGGTTGTTAAAATTCTTAACTCGCCGAGAAAACCACTTTTCTGCCAAAAAAGACTGTTTGGCAAAAAAATAGGGAATATTGATGCAAGCAAGTTGTCAAAATGCATAATTTGACAAGAAAATCACTTTTCTACCAAAAAAGACTGTTCGGTCAAAAATAGTTAATTTTGATGGTTAAGATAATAGTTACGATTGTCAAAATGCGTAATACACCGATAAAATCACTTTTCTGTCAAAAAAGACTGTTTGGCAAAAAATAGGGAATATTGATGCAAGCAGTTTGTCAAAATGCGTAATTCACCGATAAAATCACTTTTCTGCCAAGAAAGACTGTTTGGCAAAAAATAGTGAATGTTGAGGGAAGCAGATGACCAAAAACGCTAAATTCGACGGGAAAATCACTTTTCTGCCAAAACAGACTGATCGGCAGAAAATATATAATTTTGATGCAAGCAGGTTGTCAAAATGCTAAAGACACTGAGGGAATGACCTTTCTACCATAAAAGACTGTTCGGTCAAAAATAGTTAATTTTGATGGAAGCAGGTTGTCAAAATGCGTAACTCACCGATAAAATCACTTTTCTGCCAAAAAAGACTGTTTAGCAAAAAATTGTGATTTTTGATGCATGCAGGTTGTCAAAATGCTTAATTAGCTGAGAAAATCACCTTTCTTGCAAAAAGGACATTGACAAATAATTAGTGAAGTTTAATGCAAGCAGGTTCTTAAAATACTGAATTCGCCGAGAAAGCCACTTTTCTGCCAAAAAAGACGGTTTGGCAAAAAAATAGAGAATGTTGAGGCAAGCAGATGGCCAAAATGCTTAATTCGACGACAAAATCACTTTTCTGCCAAGCAGGTTGTTAAAATGTTTAATTCACTGACGAAATCAGTTTTCTACCAAAAAAGACTGTTCGGTCAAACATAGTTAATTTTGATGGTTAAGATAATAGTTAAGATTGTCAAAATGCGTAATACACCGATAAAATCACTTTTCTGTCAAAAAAGACTGGCAAAAAATGCTTAATTTTGATGCAAGCAGGTTGTCAAACTGCTTAATTCGCCCAGATAATCACTTTTCTGCCAAAAAAGACTGTTTGGCAAAATATAGGGAATATTGATGCAAGCAGTTTGTCAAAATGCGTAATTCACCGATAAAATCACTTTTCTGCCAAGAAAGACTGTTTGGCAAAAAATAGTGAATGTTGAGGGAAGCAGATGACCAAAAACGCTAAATTCGCCGAGAAAGCCACTTTTCTGCCAAAAAAGACGGTTTGGCAAAATAATAGGGAATGTTGAGGCAAGCAGGTGGCCAGAATGATTAATTCGACGACAAAATCACTTTTCTGCCAAGCAGGTTGTTAAAATGCACTGAGGACATTAGTTTACTACCAAAAAAGACTGTTCGGTCAAAACTAGTTAATTTTCATGATTGCAATTTGTCAAAATGCGTAATTCACCGATAAAATCACTTTTCTGCCAACAAAGAGTGTTTGGCATAAAATAGTGAATTTTGATGCAAGCAGGTTGTCAAAATGCTTAATTAGCTGAGAAAATCACCTTTCTGGCAAAACGGACTGTTTGGCAAATAATTAGTGAAGTTTACTGCAAGCAGGTTGTTAAAATTCTTAACTCGCCGAGAAAACCACTTTTTTGCCAAAAAAGACTGTTTGGCAAAAAAATAGGGAATATTGATGCAAGCAAGTTGTCAAAATGCATAATTTGACAAGAAAATCACTTTTCTACCAAAAAAGACTTTTCGGTCAAAAATAGTTAATTTTGATGGTTAAGATAATAGTTACGATTGTCAAAATGCGTAATACACCGATAAAATCACTTTTCTGTCAAAAAAGAATGGCAAAAAATGCTTAATTTTGATGCAAGCAGGTTGTCAAACTGCTTAATTCGCCCAGATAATCACTTTTCTGTCAAAAAAGACTGTTTGGCAAAAAATAGGGAATATTGATGCAAGCAGTTTGTCAAAATGCGTAATTCACCGATAAAATCACTTTTCTGCCAAGAAAGACTGTTTGGCAAAAAATAGTGAATGTTGAGGGAAGCAGATGATCAAAAACGCTCAATTCGACCGGAAAATCACTTTTCTGCCAAAACGTACTGATCGGCAGAAAATATATAATTTTGACGCAAGCAGGTTGTCAAAATGCTAAAGACACTGAGGAAATGACCTTTCTACCATAAAAGACTGTTCGGTCAAAAATAGTTAATTTTGATGGAAGCAGGTTGTCAAAATGCGTAATTCACCGACAAAATCACTTTTCTGCCAAAAAAGACTGTTTAGCAAAAAATTGTGATTTTTGATGCATGCAAGTTGTCAAAATGCTTAATTAGCTGAGAAAATCACCTTTCTTGCAAAAAGGACATTGACAAATAATTAGTGAAGTTTAATGCAAGCAGGTTCTTAAAATACTGAATTCGCCGAGAAAGCCACTTTGCAAAGAGCAGTTTGCATTCTGCAGCAGCAGAAACCAGTTTGGGCTCAGGTGAAGAGACCTTAGCTAGGTGCAAATGGCAAAACGCTTTGCATGCTAATGAGGCCATCAGACTTGAACACCCACACAATAGATACATTTGGTTCTGAATGGACACATTCCAATCAAGACCCAGACATCGAGGCACCAGAAACCTCCGAACAAAAGGACATAAGAAACGCCCCCTCCATCACGGAGACCCCCTCGCATTGGGGAATTAATCCAGTATCGATAAGAAATTGATCCAATAGGTAGAGCCCGCCCGAGAAGAGGGAAGGACAACGGAACCCCTATAAAAGATAGGGACCTCGTGTTGTCCGGTCTGTTAAACCTGTGCTCCGGCCCCGACTGACACCTGGTATCCTGACTCCAGCCGTTGAGCACCAGCCGCCGAAACCGTAAGTTCAACGCTCGCTACGCGATCCAAGCCCGCTAGACTCCCAAGTGCCAGAACGCTTGCTGAAGGCTGCAGACAAAACCAGGACGAAGGCCTCGTTCTCTGACCTTGCCTGTTCCTGTTAGATAAGTATTCTGTTTGCTTATGTTTAGTTGTAGCTTAGTCTCTTAGTGTGTGTGCATGAGTATTTATTATTAACTGTATAATAAATATTGATCGTTTGAACTTGACTAATCGGTGTATCGTCTTTATTACTTTGAATTTGACCTTGGAATACTTGTGACGTTGCCTATACGGCAGCTGGCGACTCCAGAGCTTAAATAATTACATAGAACAGAGCCTAGCAGTGTTAAGCACACGTCGAACTCGGAGGCGTGTTAATACACTCCAATAAACGCGTTTTACGCCCATAGTAAAACGTGCAACATTTAGTGGCGACATCCGCCGGGACCCTGTTGTAAGTGGAAACACCACAGTGTTCAGGACCCTGAAATTTGAATTAGAACTCCAAATTGCAGAGAAAGAAAGAGATCACAAGTATTCAAGGTGTTCAAAATAATAAGCGAAATTCGGAAGTGTGTTTTAGTGCATGCGTACTAACAGGGCTGTAAGGTAAAACTGAAAGCTTTTTGTTGCGGCAAACTTTCGGTAGTTTTGTGATCGGAAAATAGCGTAAGCCGTACCCTTTTTACGAAACACCACCCCAGCAACCCCCTGTTCCAAATTATAAAAAGAGAGTCAGAGGAAATGGCCATGCAGGCAATGGAACGTCTGATGGATCCAGCAAAGTTTGTGGTCGCAGCGACCAGCAGCAGTAGCAGAGTAGGCCAGTGTCCCACGTGGGAGCTGGAACTCCGCAAATATTTACAAGGAAAGGGATGGCCCCTTTGGAAAGAGTTTTGTGCAAATGAGGAGACAGGTCCCGGAAGTATAGGTCATACTTGGTGGGAGAACCTCTCTCAGATACACAAAAAGAGTTTAGGTAAAGCACGCAAGCCGATGGCGATTGTGTCCTGCTTGGCACAGTTGCGAGGCGCAGAGGAGGTTATCAGGACGCTCCGGGCAGATTTAGAGGAAAGGAACCGAATGAGTAAGGTCGATGTCAGGGACATCGAGAAAGAAAACCTGGATCTTAAAGGGAAGTTGGCAGAGAAGGGTAGAGAGGTGGATGATGCCAAGAGGGCTCACCAGTCTTGTCTAGCTCATCTGAACAGTTCCCAGACCCAGTATGAGAAAGCCTATCAGGACGTGCAACGTGCCGTTCTGATAAGACAGGAATCGGAAAAGCAGGTGGAGGCATTGCAGAGGCAATGTTCGGATCTCAAAGCAGCTTTGAGAGCACTCCATGCTGCAACAACCGAACAAAGACAAAGCACAGTTGACCACGCGAAATGCAGGAAACAGATTGCGGAATTGCAATCTCTGCTTTCGGTGTAGAATGGCTTCCAAAGCACCTTTGGAGCTCAGTTAGATGGGGAAAACGCCCCAGATTGGCAGGAATTAAGCGAGACAGCGCAGCGTTATGTTCAGGGAACATGTGCGCCCGCCGCTCAGCAGAAACGACAGGCACCCCAACCCCCCACAGCTCAGATCATAACCGCACCCATGAATCCCGTAACCACACAGAGGAAAGCCGAATCAGAAGGCGCCCCAGACATAACTTACACCACCCCTTTAACAGTAACCCAGCTAAGGGACGCTTGTGAAAAGATCACTCCGTTCCTCCCCACCGCAGACCCCCACCAGTTCTTCGCTAAAGTAAAACAGCAGGCTACCATGTACGGCCTGGATGAGAGAGAGCAGGTTAAGCTCACCGTGCTGAGCTTAGACCAGAGTGTAGTGGCAGCCCTCCCCGACCCACAAAACGTGGCAGGAGGCAGCCTAGAGGAGATGCACACTGCCATTTTAGATGCCATCGGGTACAATAGAGGTGACCCCGTAGAAGGATTGAATAAGTGCAGGCAGAAGAGATCCGAACACCCCACAGCATTCGCAGGAAGGCTGTGGATTCATTTCAGCGCAGTTTTCGGACAGCTAGATAGAGCGCATTTAACCCGTGAAAACATGGTTAAGTGGACGCGCACAATTATCTCACACGCAACAGAAGCAGGACAGAGCGCTTGCAATAATTACGACCCCTCAGAAGAGGCCCATAACGAAAAATGGGTCCTCAAAAGATTGTCCCGCGCTTGGGAGCAATCGCTTCAGGCAAAAGCAAAAGTTAGATCCCCAGAAGAGGCTCAGGCTGCTGCAGATATCCAAGCAGTCAGAGAGCACCAGAAGCCCGCATGGGTAAATGAAGGCAAGAGCAGCCCTCAACAGAAAGGACAGGAATGCTATAACTGTGGACAGTTAGGGCATTGGGCAAAAGAGTGCCAAGCACCCCAGCGATCTCAGAGAGGCCAGCAGACAGGCACTCTGAACCGCAACAAGGCAAAACCCATCCACAATGTAGCAGTACAGTCAGGACCCACCAATGTGGACGAGACGAACTGACGGTGTTCGGGCTCCCCCACTTGGGTCTGTGACACACTATGGGACTCATCAGGGAGGCCCGTAGTCACGGCAAAAGTCAAAGGGAAGCCCATAGAGTTACTGTGGGACACAGGAGGATCCCGCACCACCATTAACTCCACAACCACGGCACACGCAGACACGTGGCCGACCACCTCCACCATCACACTTAGCGGGTTCACCGGACACTCGCAGCAGGGACATATCACAGCACCCGTAGCGATCCAGCTAGGGAACATTAGCACAAGGCACCCCGTAGTTTTAGTAAATCTTCCCCGGACAGCAGAGCACATCCTGGGGATAGATTTTATGAACGCCCACAGCTTGTCGTTCGACCCAGTGAACCAGTGTGTCTGGCGAATGGCGAGATCAGACAGAGCCCCAGCCACCCTCACAGTAGGAGACTACGCTAATCGGATTAGCGCAGTGGGAGAGTACTCATTCGACCTGACTACACTCCACACCGACCGACAAATTAAGGCCCTACTAAACAAACACAGGACAGCATTTGCAAGTCACCGTCATGACTGTGGCAGAATGACTGGACAAGTTCATGTTACCGGACAGGACCCCCGACCGCAAAAGCAGTATAGATTTCCCCTCGAGGCAGAGGTGGAAATAGAAAAAGTTATAGGCAGCTTGTTGGACCAAGGTGTACTGAGAACGGTAGCCTCCACCAACAATGCCCCTATTTGGCCAGTGAGGAAGCCCGATGGATCATGGCGTCTGACCATCGATTATCGGGAACTCAACAAAGTAACCCCCGCAGTAGCCCCAACGGTAGCTACTAGTCCCGAGACCATGCTCAAGCAGGGTCTCAACGCCAAGTACTTCACGGTATTGGACATCAGTAATGGATTCTGGTCAATACCATTGGCAAAAGCGTGCCAATACAAATTCGCATTCACTTTTAAAACACAGCAGTACACGTGGACATGCCTCCCACAAGGATTCCACAATTCACCCTCCATTTTCCACCGACAGCTGGCAAGTGGATTAGAAAAATTTTCCCGACCCGAATGTCTGGTACAGTATGTAGACGACCTACTACTGCAGACAGACACAAAGGCAGAGCACATTTCGCTTCTGGCCGAACTCCTAGAACTCTTAACTGAAATTGGCTGTAAAGTTAACCCGAAAAAGGCCCAAATATTGGAAAGTAAAGTGATGTATTTGGGATCAGTCATCACGCACGGCAAACGCGAGATCGAATTCAAAAGAATTGATTCGATCGTCAAATTGCCCCTTCCCCAGAATGTATCAGCCCTCCGGTCGTTTTTAGGACTGGTTGGCTATTGTCGGAACCACATCGACGGATTCGCGACAAAAGCCGCCCCACTTTCAGACCTCCTTAAGAAAGGAGCCCCCTGGGAATGGCTTCCGCAGCATACAGGCGCTGTGGAAGAGTTGAAACGAGCCCTTAGTGCAGCACCCGCGCTGCTAGTCCCCGACCAACTTTCACCGTACGCAATAGAGGTAGCGAGCACCGATTTGACCCTCTCGGCCGTGTTGCTTCAGGAACGGCACGAGCAGCTAAGACCAGTGGCTTATGCCTCCCGACTGTTAGACCCGGTAGAACAAGGATTTTCAGCCTGTGAGAGGCACCTCCTTGCTGTCTTCTGGGCAGTACAGTATTTCTCATACATCACCGGACTAAACCCCATCACCATTCTGACCGAACACACACCCACACAGCTACTACTAGACGGTCGACTGAAGGACGGTTCAGTTAGCCAGATTAGGGCAGCTAGATGGACCCTACTTTTACAAGGACGGGACATTACAGTGAAACGGACACGCACCCACACATACTTAGCAGACAACCTCCAATACCCCGGACAGCCCCATGACTGTGAAATTGTAGCTCCCCTGCATAACACAGGACCCTTTTTAGCCAAAACACCCCCCAGGAAGATAGGGAACCCAAAACAAAGCCCCCAGCCCACAGACACGTGTGGACCCTTGAGGATTTATGTAGACGGTTCCTCCACAGTTTTAAATGGTGAGCGTATCACAGGATGCGGCATCTATGTAGAGGACGCGCAGGGGCGCGCTCTCGAAGAAATCGCTCTTAAGTTACCAGGTCACTTAGGCGCGCAGGCAGCAGAGCTAGCAGCCATAGCGTACATAGTGGACCACCCCGATTCTTTCCCCAGCCCAGCAGACATATATTCAGACAGCTTATATGTCTGTAACAGTTTGACCGATTTCCTGCCCCTGTGGAGGACACGAGGTTTTGTCTCCGCAGACGGAAAACCCCTTCCATCAGCCCCTCTACTCCAGCATATTTTAGCGAAAGCGAAGGACAGGACCTTCGGCATAATAAAAGTAAGAAGCCACCATAGGTCATCACCCCCTGGGAATGTAAAAGCCGACGCGTTGGCTAAGGCAGGTTCCAGGAGAGGACACTTATGGACCCCCCCAGCTAGCGCACCAGCTAGCGCCCCTGTGAGCGCAGTCCAAGTCTCACAGACTGATATTAAAGATCTCGTGGCAGCACAAAAACAGGACGGAGACCTCAGGGAGGTTTTCAAGGGAAACTTTGTGCCTGCTTACGAGCACTTTAAACACGCACTGACCACACATGAGGGTGTGATCATTAAGGACCAACTTTATGTGGTCCCACAGCAGGACAGGAATCAGATGATTGCCTTGTTCCATGACGGACACGGGCATCAGGGAATTGATGCAACAACGAGGCACCTCAGGCAACTCTGTTGGTGGCCTAATCTCAGGAATGATGTAACGCACTACATTGAGAATTGCCTGATTTGTGCTCAGAATAACCCGGACAGGTATTCTAAGAAGGCACAACTTCGGCATACTCGCCCAGTTAACGGCCCTTGGACAAACCTCCAGATCGACTTTATAGGTCCATTGCCCCCTTGTCGGAATGGCTATAAATACGTTCTGGTGGTGATAGATACCTTTACCAAATGGGTAGAGGCATTTCCCTCGCGAACAAACACAGCTAAGACAGCTGCAAAGATCCTGACCCACCACATCTTCACGAGATGGGGTTTACCCCGAAGTATCGATTCGGACCAGGGATCTCACTTTACAGGACGGGTCATGAGGAACGTCCTGACAATATTCGGAATCAAACAGAACTTCCACATTGCGTATCATCCACAGTCCAGCGGGATTGTGGAGCGCATGAATCGGACCCTAAAAACTACCCTTAGGAAAATGGTTCAAGAGAACAATTCCACATGGGATTCAGTGCTCCCCTTTGCACTTATGTTCATAAGGAACACTGTCTCCACATCGACAGGATACACACCACACACACTCATGACCGGACGCCCTATGAAAGGTACAGAATTCCTTTTAGGACTGGACATGACAAGCCCCGAAGTGACGGCCCTCACACATGAAAAGGCAGTTAGAGATCTAGTTGAGACTGTGAGGTCTGCACAGCTCGCAGCCGCAGTCCAGCTAGGGAAACGCCGACAGCAACGGACTGCCTGTTTCAATAAGACCGTACACACCACAGAATTCCAGGTTGGGCAACAGGTAATGTTATCTGTTTATAACCCCAGCAGTTTTTTGGCTCCAAAATATTCCGGTCCCTACTCAATTTCGGACAAAATTAGCCCCTCCGTTTACAGGATAAAGTATCCTAATGGGAAGACCGCGTGGTTCCATATAAACCAGTTAAAGGCTTATGGAACACAGGCCAACCATGCTCACCATGTCCTGCTAGACGCAGCAGAACACTTCACCCCGCCCACCAGAAACACTTTTCCACCATCCCCCTCACAGACCAGTTCATCAACGGACTCGCCCACGACTCCGCCCACAGACCACCACAGACCACGCCCCGACACGCCCACAAGCTGCCACAGCAGAGACAGTAGGACAGACACTGACTCTGAAGACAGCGACAGCACACAGCCATAGAGCCCACACTGCACCAACTACGACCCCGACTCCAGTGACCCCATGGAAGTCACTTACCTCAAAAACCCCGAACCACCACCCGACCCCGACTACCCCGACAACACACTCGACGCTACACAATGGCACAGGGACAATTCCTACAGACTTGTCCGCAATGATGAAAGTGACCCCCGGTCACACAACTCCAAAATAGCATGCCTGATCCACACAAGGGTGTGGGATCCGGGAGAGCAGGACGACGCGGTGTCTGACTCCCGACACGGCAACCCCTTTGTGACCCTGTTCACAGAGGCAGAATCAAAGTGAGGTGTCCAGATGATGTAAGATAGGAATCGTTTGAGGGAAACGATGTCCTTTCTGATGGAACCTGCACGTATGTTTGTCTTCGTTTCATGTTTGTTTGTCTCAGGATTGTACATTGTTCAGCTGGAGGATGGACATCTTCTTTTCAGCTGAAAAGATTGTGACCACCTCACATGCACGTTAGTTTGTCCGCAGATACTTCTGAGAACTTCGGTTTGATTGGAGATCTTTCCACACGCCAAATAGTTTATCTGCAGATATCTCTGAGAACTTCAGTGATGTCCTCAGTTGGAGCATCTTGGCTCCCTTGGTTTTTTTTTCGGTGCCCCTCTATTCGGCGAAATAGAGGCTGCAAGTCATGGTCAACACATTCGTACCCGTTTCTTTCCAGGTTACTCAGGCAGTGGACAAACGGCACTGAGGACCCGCCCTGTCTGAGAACCAACCCTTGGTCAGCCAAGCTCGGGTATGGCACAGCACGCCCTACCCGGGGATCCCATCCAACTCGTACCCGTAGCGGCCCATACGCAACTCATTCGGACGTTTCTTTCCAAATTTTGTTTTCATTTTACGTTAGGTAGCCCTTCGGCCACCATCCCACATGCTATTTACATCCGGGAACATTCGGATGGTAAATCAGCAAAGCCTGCGAGACGGCTCGCAGAAGGAAGGATTGTTAGGTGTATGCTGGTCTTTAAATTCGCTTTTTGAAAAAAAAAATGAGGGGAGTCACAGGGTGTGACTTAGCCAGTCATTTTAAAGGGTCAATTGGGATTTGAAAGACAGATGCACTAACAAGTAAAGGTCTTAAACTGTGTATTGACAGATACTGTGCTTGATCCCAAAGGTTTCAAAGGACGAGACAGAGGTCGAAGCCAGGATTGTCAATACCGGAGGAAGAAGGAAGAGAAAGAAGAAGAACAGCAAAATGATGGAAGCCCACTTATTACTATTTAATGTCATATGTATATGTGTGGAAACAAGACACGTTTCCCCCACAACCCCCACCGTAAATGTTAGTACAGCAAACCCCCAGTGCTCAGCTCTGATCAGCGAGGTTCAGACCTGGTGTACTAAATTCATGACGTGGTACTCCATGTCCTACATAATCGAATCACTGTTGGTGATTGCGATCCTCACCATCCTAGTGCAGACCCTCAGGTTGAGGAAATGGAAGAGGAGAGCCTCTCGTTCCAGCACCTCACCCATCTATAGAGTGCAATCCCCCATCTTCGGATTCCACCAAACCCCTCAACCCCTCACTGATTACAACACTCTGTAAATAAAATTCAGCCATGTATTATATTGTTCCATACTCGACTGCCGAGTTGGGAAGTGTGATGTTGTGGTGTGAATGGTTAAGGTTTAGAGTGATTACATGTTTAAGTTAAGGTTAAGGTTAATAGTGATAGGTAGAGGTTCCCAATTGTAGTAATGCATGTCCCTTTGACATAGGGCCAAGTAGAAATGTTAGTTAAATTTTTTTCTCTTCTTCCCATAGTTTAGAACAGAGTAGAACAGGAACTGGCAAGAGGTCAGAACACAAGGAGGCAAAGTACATAGGTGATCCTTCACAATAGTATGATTGTGAGGATCACAAGGAGGGAATGTAGCCATGCTGGCCACGCAAAATGGACACTGAGCCAAACTAAAATGGAAGGCTGCTGAGAAACAGACAGTTCAGCCAGAACAGCAGTCTGCAAAGAGCAGTTTGCATTCTGCAGCAGCAGAAACCAGTTTGGGCTCAGGTGAAGAGACCTTAGCTAGGTGCAAATGGCAAAACGCTTTGCATGCTAATGAGGCCATCAGACTTGAACACCCACACAATAGATACATTTGGTTCTGAATGGACACATTCCAATCAAGACCCAGACATCGAGGCACCAGAAACCTCCGAACAAAAGGACATAAGAAACGCCCCCTCCATCACGGAGACCCCCTCGCATTGGGGAATTAATCCAGTATCGATAAGAAATTGATCCAATAGGTAGAGCCCGCCCGAGAAGAGGGAAGGACAACGGAACCCCTATAAAAGATAGGGACCTCGTGTTGTCCGGTCTGTTAAACCTGTGCTCCGGCCCCGACTGACACCTGGTATCCTGACTCCAGCCGTTGAGCACCAGCCGCCGAAACCGTAAGTTCAACGCTCGCTACGCGATCCAAGCCCGCTAGACTCCCAAGTGCCAGAACGCTTGCTGAAGGCTGCAGACAAAACCAGGACGAAGGCCTCGTTCTCTGACCTTGCCTGTTCCTGTTAGATAAGTATTCTGTTTGCTTATGTTTAGTTGTAGCTTAGTCTCTTAGTGTGTGTGCATGAGTATTTATTATTAACTGTATAATAAATATTGATCGTTTGAACTTGACTAATCGGTGTATCGTCTTTATTACTTTGAATTTGACCTTGGAATACTTGTGACGTTGCCTATACGGCAGCTGGCGACTCCAGAGCTTAAATAATTACATAGAACAGAGCCTAGCAGTGTTAAGCACACGTCGAACTCGGAGGCGTGTTAATACACTCCAATAAACGCGTTTTACGCCCATAGTAAAACGTGCAACAATATTTAATCTTGATGCAAGCAGATTGTCAAAATGCTTCATTAGCAGAGAAAATCACCTTTCTTACAAAAAGGACTGTTTGGCAAATAATTAGTGAAGTTTACTGCAAGCAGGTTGTTAAATTATTAATTCGCCGAGAAACCATTTTTCTGCCAAAAAAGACTGTTTGGCAGAAAATAGGGAATATTGATGCAATCAGTTTGTCAAAATGCGTAATTCACCGATAAAATCACTTTTCTGCCAAGAAAGACTGTTTGGCAAAAATAGTGAACGTTGAGGCAAGCAGATGATCAAAAACGCTAAATTCGACGAGAAAATCACTTTTGTGCCAAAAAAGACTGTTCAGCAGACAATATTTAATTTTGATGCAAGCAGGTTGTCAAAATGCTAAAGACACTGAGGAAATGACCTTTCTACCAGAAAAGACTGTTCGGTCAAAAATAGTTAATTTTGATGGAAGCAGGTTGCCAAAAAAGACTGTTTAGCAAAAAATTGTGATTTTTGATGCATGCAGGTTGTCAAAATGCTTAATTAGCTGAGAAAATCACCTTTCTTGCAGAAAGGACATTGACAAATAATTAGTGAAGTTTAATGCAAGCAGGTTCTTAAAATACTGAATTCGCCGAGAAAGCCACTTTTCTGCCAAAAAAGACGGTTTGGTAAAAAAATAGAGAATGTTGAGGCAAGCAGATGGCCAAAATGCTTAATTCGACGACAAAATCACTTTTCTGCCAAGCAGGTTGTTAAAATGTTTAATTCACTGACGAAATCAGTTTTCTACCAAAAAAGACTGTTCGGTCAAACATAGTTAATTTTGATGGTTAAGATAATAGTTAAGATTGTCAAAATGCGTAATACACCGATAAAATCACTTTTCTGTCAAAAAAGAATGGCAAAAAATGCTTAATTTTGATGCAAGCAGGTTGTCAAACTGCTTAATTCGCCCAGATAATCACTTTTCTGCCAAAAAAGACTGTTTGGCAAAATATAGGGAATATTGATGCAAGCAGTTTGTCAAAATGCGTAATTCACCGATAAAATCACGTTTCTGCCAAGAAAGACTGTTTGGCAAAAAATAGTGAATGTTGAGGCAAGCGGATGATCAAAAACGCTCAATTCGACCGGAAAATCACTTTTCCTGCAGAAAAAGACTGTTCAGCAGACAATATTTAATCTTGATGCAAGCAGATTGTCAAAATGCTTCATTAGCAGAGAAAATCACCTTTCTTACAAAAAGGACTGTTTGGCAAATAATTAGTGAAGTTTACTGCAAGCAGGTTGTTAAATTATTAATTCGCCGAGAAACCATTTTTCTGCCAAAAAAGACTGTTTGGCAGAAAATAGGGAATATTGATGCAAGCAGTTTGTCAAAATGCGTAATTCACCGATAAAATCACCTTTCTGCCAAGAAAAACTGTTTGGCAAAAAATAGTGAATGTTGAGGGAAGCAGATGACCAAAAACCCTAAATTCGACGGGAAAATCACTTTTCTGCCAAAACAGACTGATCGGCAGAAAATATTTAATTTTGATGCAAGCAGGTTGTCAAAATGCGTAATTCACCGATAAAGTCACTTTTCTGCCAGAAATAGACTGTTTGGCAGAAAATATTTAATTATGATGCAAGCAGGTTGTTAAAATGCTTTAATTCACTGAGCAAATCACTTTTCTGCCAAAAAAGACTGTTTAGCAAAATATTGTGATTTTTGATGCATGCAGGTTGTCAAAATGCTTAATTAACTGAGAAAATCACCTTTCTGCCAAAAAGGACTCATTGGCAAAAAATTAGTGAAGTTTAATGCAAGCAGGTTCTTAAAATACTTAATTCGCCGAGAAAGCCACTTTTCTGCCAAAAAAAGACGGTTTGGCAAAATAATAGGGAATGTTGAGGCAAGCAGGTGGCCAGAATGATTAATTCGACGACAAAATCACTTTTCTGCCAAGCAGGTTGTTAAAATGCACTGAGGACATTAGTTTTCTACCAAAAAAGACTGTTCGGTCAAAAATAGTTAATTTTCATGATTGCAATTTGTCAAAATGCGTAATTCACCGATAAAATCACTTTTCTGCCAACAAAGAGTGTTTGGCATAAAATAGTGAATTTTGATGCAAGCAGGTTGTCAAAATGCTTAATTAGCTGAGGAAATGACCTTTCTACCATAAAAGACTGTTCGGTCAAAAATAGTTAATTTTGATGGAAGCAGGTTGTCAAAATGCGTAATTCACCGATAAAATCACTTTTCTGCCAACAAAGAGTGTTTGGCATAAAATAGTGAATTTTGATGCAAGCAGGTTGTCAAAATGCGTAATTAGCTGAGAAAACCACCTTTCTGGCAAAAAGGACTGTTTGGCAAATAATTAGTGAAGTTTAATGCAAGCAGGTTCTTAAAATACTTAATTCGCCGAGAAAACCACTTTTCTGCCAAAAAAGACTGTTTGGCAAAACAATAGGGAATATTGATGCAATCAAGTTGTCAAAATGCATAATTTGACGAGAAAACAACTTTTCTACCAAAAAAGACTGTTCGGTCAAAAATAGTTAATTTTGATGTTTAAGATAATAGTTACGATTGTCAAAATGCGTAATACACCGATAAAATCACTTTTCTGTCAAAAAAGACTGTTTGGCAAAATATAGGGAATATTGATGCAATCAGTTTGTCAAAATGCGTAATTCACCGATAAAATCACTTTTCTGCCAAGAAAGACTGTTTGGCAAAAATAGTGAACGTTGAGGCAAGCAGATGATCAAAAACGCTAAATTCGACGAGAAAATCACTTTTGTGCCAAAAAAGACTGTTCAGCAGACAATATTTAATTTTGATGCAAGCAGGTTGTCAAAATGCTAAAGACACTGAGGAAATGACCTTTCTACCAGAAAAGACTGTTCGGTCAAAAATAGTTAATTTTGATGGAAGCAGGTTGCCAAAAAAGACTGTTTAGCAAAAAATTGTGATTTTTGATGCATGCAGGTTGTCAAAATGCTTAATTAGCTGAGAAAATCACCTTTCTTGCAGAAAAGGACATTGACAAATAATTAGTGAAGTTTAATGCAAGCAGGTTCTTAAAATACTGAATTCGCCGAGAAAGCCACTTTTCTGCCAAAAAAGACGGTTTGGCAAAAAAATAGAGAATGTTGAGGCAAGCAGATGGCCAAAATGCTTAATTCGACGACAAAATCACTTTTCTGCCAAGCAGGTTGTTAAAATGTTTAATTCACTGAGGAAATCAGTTTTCTACCAAAAAAGACTGTTCGGTCAAACATAGTTAATTTTGATGGTTAAGATAATAGTTAAGATTGTCAAAATGCGTAATACACCGATAAAATCACTTTTCTGTCAAAAACGAATGGCAAAAAATGCTTAATTTTGATGCAAGCAGGTTGTCAAACTGCTTAATTCGCCCAGATAATCACTTTTCTGCCAAAAAAGACTGTTTGGCAAAATATAGGGAATATTGATGCAAGCAGTTTCTCAAAATGCGTAATTCACCGATAAAATCACTCTTCTGCCAAGAAAGACTGTTTGGCAAAAAATAATGAATGTTGAGGCCAGCAGACAATCAAAAACGCTAAATTCGACGGGAAAATCACTTTTCAGGCGAAAAAGACTGTTCGGTCAAAAATTGTTAATTTTGATGGAAGCAGGTTGCCAAAATGCGTAATTGACCGATAAAATCACGTTTCTGCCAAGAAAGACTGTTTGGCAAAAAATAGTGAATGTTGAGGCAAGCGGATGATCAAAAACGCTCAATTCGACCGGAAAATCACTTTTCCTGCAGAAAATGACTGTTCAGCAGACAATATTTAATCTTGATGCAAGCAGATTGTCAAAATGCTTCATTAGCAGAGAAAATCACCTTTCTTACAAAAAGGACTGTTTGGCAAATAATTAGTGAAGTTTACTGCAAGCAGGTTGTTAAAATTATTAATTCGCCGAGAAACCATTTTTCTGCCAAAAAAGACTGTTTGGCAGAAAATAGGGAATATTGATGCAAGCAGTTTGTCAAAATGCGTAATTCACCGATAAAATCACCTTTCTGCCAAGAAAAACTGTTTGGCAAAAAATAGTGAATGTTGAGGGAAGCAGATGACCAAAAACGCTAAATTCGACGGGAAAATCACTTTTCTGCCAAAACAGACTGATCGGCAGAAAATATTTAATTTTGATGCAAGCAGGTTGTCAAAATGCGTAATTCACCGATAAAGTCACTTTTCTGCCAGAAATAGACTGTTTGGCAGAAAATATTTAATTATGATGCAAGCAGGTTGTTAAAATGCTTTAATTCACTGAGCAAATCACTTTTCTGCCAAAAAAGACTGTTTAGCAAAAAATTGTGATTTCTGATGCATGCAGGTTGTCAAAATGCTTAATTAGCTGAGAAAATCACCTTTCTGCCAAAAAGGACTCATTGGCAAATAATTAGTGAAGTTTAATGCAAGCAGGTTCTTATAATACTTAATTCGCCGAGAAAGCCACTTTTCTGCCAAAAAAGACGGTTTGGCAAAATAATAGGGAATGTTGAGGCAAGCAGGTGGCCAGAATGATTAATTCGACGACAAAATCACTTTTCTGCCAAGCAGGTTGTTAAAATGCACTGAGGACATTAGTTTTCTACCAAAAAAGACTGTTCGGTTAAAACTAGTTAATTTTCATGATTGCAATTTGTCAAAATGCGTAATTCACCGATAAAATCACTTTTCTGCCAACAAAGAGTGTTTGGCATAAAATAGTGAATTTTGATGCAAGCAGGTTGTCAAAATGCTTAATTAGCTGAGAAAATCACCTTTCTGGCAAAAAGGACTGTTTGGCAAATAATTAGTGAAGTTTACTGCAAGCAGGTTGTTAAAATTCTTAACTCGCCGAGAAAACCACTTTTCTGCCAAAAAAGACTGTTTGGCAAAAAAATAGGGAATATTGATGCAAGCAAGTTGTCAAAATGCATAATTTGACAAGAAAATCACTTTTCTACCAAAAAAGACTGTTCGGTCAAAAATAGTTAATTTTGATGGTTAAGATAATAGTTACGATTGTCAAAATGCGTAATACACCGATAAAATCACTTTTCTGTCAAAAAACACTGTTTGGCAAAAAATAGGGAATATTGATGCAAGCAGTTTGTCAAAATGCGTAATTCACCGATAAAATCACTTTTCTGCCAAGAAAGACTGTTTGGCAAAAAATAGTGAATGTTGAGGGAAGCAGATGACCAAAAACGCTAAATTCGCCGAGAAAGCCACTTTTCTGCCAAAAAAGACGGTTTGGCAAAATAATAGGGAATGTTGAGGCAAGCAGGTGGCCAGAATGATTAATTCGACGACAAAATCACTTTTCTGCCAAGCAGGTTGTTAAAATGCACTGAGGACATTAGTTTTCTACCAAAAAAGACTGTTCGGTCAAAACTAGTTAATTTTCATGATTGCAATTTGTCAAAATGCGTAATTCACCGATAAAATCACTTTTCTGCCAACAAAGAGTGTTTGGCATAAAATAGTGAATTTTGATGCAAGCAGGTTGTCAAAATGCTTAATTAGCTGAGAAAATCACCTTTCTGGCAAAAAGGACTGTTTGGCAAATAATTAGTGAAGTTTACTGCAAGCAGGTTGTTAAAATTCTTAACTCGCCGAGAAAACCACTTTTCTGCCAAAAAAGACTGTTTGGCAAAAAAATAGGGAATATTGATGCAAGCAAGTTGTCAAAATGCATAATTTGACAAGAAAATCACTTTTCTACCAAAAAAGACTGTTCGGTCAAAAATAGTTAATTTTGATGGTTAAGATAATAGTTACGATTGTCAAAATGCGTAATACACCGATAAAATCACTTTTCTGTCAAAAAAGACTGTTTGGCAAAAAATAGGGAATATTGATGCAAGCAGTTTGTCAAAATGCGTAATTCACCGATAAAATCACTTTTCTGCCAAGAAAGACTGTTTGGCAAAAAATAGTGAATGTTGAGGGAAGCAGATGACCAAAAACGCTAAATTCGACGGGAAAATCACTTTTCTGCCAAAACAGACTGATCGGCAGAAAATATATAATTTTGATGCAAGCAGGTTGTCAAAATGCTAAAGACACTGAGGGAATGACCTTTCTGCCATAAAAGACTGTTCGGTCAAAAATAGTTAATTTTGATGGAAGCAGGTTGTCAAAATGCGTAACTCACCGATAAAATCACTTTTCTGCCAAAAAAGACTGTTTAGCAAAAAATTGTGATTTTTGATGCATGCAGGTTGTCAAAATGCTTAATTAGCTGAGAAAATCACCTTTCTTGCAAAAAGGACATTGACAAATAATTAGTGAAGTTTAATGCAAGCAGGTTCTTAAAATACTGAATTCGCCGAGAAAGCCACTTTTCTGCCAAAAAAGACGGTTTGGCAAAAAAATAGAGAATGTTGAGGCAAGCAGATGGCCAAAATGCTTAATTCGACGACAAAATCACTTTTCTGCCAAGCAGGTTGTTAAAATGTTTAATTCACTGAGGAAATCAGTTTTCTACCAAAAAAGACTGTTCGGTCAAACATAGTTAATTTTGATGGTTAAGATAATAGTTAAGATTGTCAAAATGCGTAATACACCGATAAAATCACTTTTCTGTCAAAAAAGAATGGCAAAAAATGCTTAATTTTGATGCAAGCAGGTTGTCAAACTGCTTAATTCGCCCAGATAATCACTTTTCTGCCAAAAAAGACTGTTTGGCAAAATATAGGGAATATTGATGCAAGCAGTTTGTCAAAATGCGTAATTCACCGATAAAATCACGTTTCTGCCAAGAAAGACTGTTTGGCAAAAAATAGTGAATGTTGAGGCAAGCGGATGATCAAAAACGCTCAATTCGACCGGAAAATCACTTTTCCTGCAGAAAAAGACTGTTCAGCAGACAATATTTAATCTTGATGCAAGCAGATTGTCAAAATGCTTCATTAGCAGAGAAAATCACCTTTCTTACAAAAAGGACTGTTTGGCAAATAATTAGTGAAGTTTACTGCAAGCAGGTTGTTAAATTATTAATTCGCCGAGAAACCATTTTTCTGCCAAAAAAGACTGTTTGGCAGAAAATAGGGAATATTGATGCAAGCAGTTTGTCAAAATGCGTAATTCACCGATAAAATCACCTTTCTGCCAAGAAAAACTGTTTGGCAAAAAATAGTGAATGTTGAGGGAAGCAGATGACCAAAAACGCTAAATTCGACGGGAAAATCACTTTTCTGCCAAAACAGACTGATCGGCAGAAAATATTTAATTTTGATGCAAGCAGGTTGTCAAAATGCGTAATTCACCGATAAAGTCACTTTTCTGCCAGAAATAGACTGTTTGGCAGAAAATATTTAATTATGATGCAAGCAGGTTGTTAAAATGCTTTAATTCACTGAGCAAATCACTTTTCTGCCAAAAAAGACTGTTTAGCAAAATATTGTGATTTTTGATGCATGCAGGTTGTCAAAATGCTTAATTAACTGAGAAAATCACCTTTCTGCCAAAAAGGACTCATTGGCAAAAAATTAGTGAAGTTTAATGCAAGCAGGTTCTTAAAATACTTAATTCGCCGAGAAAGCCACTTTTCTGCCAAAAAAAGACGGTTTGGCAAAATAATAGGGAATGTTGAGGCAAGCAGGTGGCCAGAATGATTAATTCGACGACAAAATCACTTTTCTGCCAAGCAGGTTGTTAAAATGCACTGAGGACATTAGTTTTCTACCAAAAAAGACTGTTCGGTCAAAAATAGTTAATTTTCATGATTGCAATTTGTCAAAATGCGTAATTCACCGATAAAATCACTTTTCTGCCAACAAAGAGTGTTTGGCATAAAATAGTGAATTTTGATGCAAGCAGGTTGTCAAAATGCTTAATTAGCTGAGGAAATGACCTTTCTACCATAAAAGACTGTTCGGTCAAAAATAGTTAATTTTGATGGAAGCAGGTTGTCAAAATGCGTAATTCACCGATAAAATCACTTTTCTGCCAACAAAGAGTGTTTGGCATAAAATAGTGAATTTTGATGCAAGCAGGTTGTCAAAATGCGTAATTAGCTGAGAAAACCACCTTTCTGGCAAAAAGGACTGTTTGGCAAATAATTAGTGAAGTTTAATGCAAGCAGGTTCTTAAAATACTTAATTCGCCGAGAAAACCACTTTTCTGCCAAAAAAGACTGTTTGGCAAAACAATAGGGAATATTGATGCAATCAAGTTGTCAAAATGCATAATTTGACGAGAAAACAACTTTTCTACCAAAAAATCAGTTTGTCAAAATGCGTAATTCACCGATAAAATCACTTTTCTGCCAAGAAAGACTGTTTGGCAAAAATAGTGAACGTTGAGGCAAGCAGATGATCAAAAACGCTAAATTCGACGAGAAAATCACTTTTGTGCCAAAAAAGACTGTTCAGCAGACAATATTTAATTTTGATGCAAGCAGGTTGTCAAAATGCTAAAGACACTGAGGAAATGACCTTTCTACCAGAAAAGACTGTTCGGTCAAAAATAGTTAATTTTGATGGAAGCAGGTTGCCAAAAAAGACTGTTTAGCAAAAAATTGTGATTTTTGATGCATGCAGGTTGTCAAAATGCTTAATTAGCTGAGAAACTCACCTTTCTTGCAAAAAGGACATTGACAAATAATTAGTGAAGTTTAATGCAAGCAGGTTCTTAAAATACTGAATTCGCCGAGAAAGCCACTTTTCTGCCAAAAAAGACGGTTTGGCAAAAAAATAGAGAATGTTGAGGCAAGCAGATGGCCAAAATGCTTAATTCGACGACAAAATCACTTTTCTGCCAAGCAGGTTGTTAAAATGTTTAATTCACTGAGGAAATCAGTTTTCTACCAAAAAAGACTGTTCGGTCAAACATAGTTAATTTTGATGGTTAAGATAATAGTTAAGATTGTCAAAATGCGTAATACACCGATAAAATCACTTTTCTGTCAAAAACGAATGGCAAAAAATGCTTAATTTTGATGCAAGCAGGTTGTCAAACTGCTTAATTCGCCCAGATAATCACTTTTCTGCCAAAAAAGACTGTTTGGCAAAATATAGGGAATATTGATGCAAGCAGTTTCTCAAAATGCGTAATTCACCGATAAAATCACTCTTCTGCCAAGAAAGACTGTTTGGCAAAAAATAATGAATGTTGAGGCCAGCAGACAATCAAAAACGCTAAATTCGACGGGAAAATCACTTTTCAGGCGAAAAAGACTGTTCGGTCAAAAATTGTTAATTTTGATGGAAGCAGGTTGCCAAAATGCGTAATTGACCGATAAAATCACGTTTCTGCCAAGAAAGACTGTTTGGCAAAAAATAGTGAATGTTGAGGCAAGCGGATGATCAAAAACGCTCAATTCGACCGGAAAATCACTTTTCCTGCAGAAAATGACTGTTCAGCAGACAATATTTAATCTTGATGCAAGCAGATTGTCAAAATGCTTCATTAGCTGAGAAAATCACCTTTCTTGCAAAAAGGACATTGGCAAATAATTAGTGAAGTTGAGGCAAGCAGATGGCCAAAATGCTTAATTCGACGACAAAATCACTTTTCTGCCAAGCAGGTTGTTAAAATGTTTAATTCACTGACGAAATCAGTTTTCTACCAAAAAAGACTGTTCGGTCAAACATAGTTAATTTTGATGGTTAAGATAATAGTTAAGATTGTCAAAATGCGTAATTCACCGATAAAATCACTTTTCTGCCAAGAAAAACTGTTTGGCAAAAAATAGTGAATGTTGAGGCCAGCAGACGATCAAAAACGCTAAATTCGACGGGAAAATCACTTTTCTGCCAAAACAGACTGATCGGCAGAAAATATTTAATTTTGATGCAAGCAGGTTGTCAAAATGCGTAATTCACCGATAAAGTCACTTTTCTGCCAGAAATAGACTGTTTGGCAGAAGATATTTAATTATGATGCAAGCAGGTTGTTAAAATGCTTTAATTCACTGAGCAAATCACTTTTCTGCCAAAAAAGACTGTTTAGCAAAAAATTGTGATTTCTGATGCATGCAGGTTGTCAAAATGCTAAATTAGCTGAGAAAATCACCTTTCTGTCAAAAAGGACTCATTGGCAAATAATTAGTGAAGTTTAATGCAAGCAGGTTCTTATAATACTTAATTCGCCGAGAAAGCCACTTTTCTGCCAAAAAAGACGGTTTGGCAAAATAATAGGGAATGTTGAGGCAAGCAGGTGGCCAGAATGATTAATTCGACGACAAAATCACTTTTCTGCCAAGCAGGTTGTTAAAATGCACTGAGGACATTAGTTTTCTACCAAAAAAGACTGTTCGGTCAAAACTAGTTAATTTTCATGATTGCAATTTGTCAAAATGCGTAATTCACCGATAAAATCACTTTTCTGCCAACAAAGAGTGTTTGGCATAAAATAGTGAATTTTGATGCAAGCAGGTTGTCAAAATGCTTAATTAGCTGAGAAAATCACCTTTCTGGCAAAAAGGACTGTTTGGCAAATAATTAGTGAAGTTTACTGCAAGCAGGTTGTTAAAATTCTTAACTCGCCGAGAAAACCACTTTTCTGCCAAAAAAGACTGTTTGGCAAAAAAATAGGGAATATTGATGCAAGCAAGTTGTCAAAATGCATAATTTGACAAGAAAATCACTTTTCTACCAAAAAAGACTGTTCGGTCAAAAATAGTTAATTTTGATGGTTAAGATAATAGTTACGATTGTCAAAATGCGTAATACACCGATAAAATCACTTTTCTGTCAAAAAAGACTGTTTGGCAAAAAATAGGGAATATTGATGCAAGCAGTTTGTCAAAATGCGTAATTCACCGATAAAATCACTTTTCTGCCAAGAAAGACTGTTTGGCAAAAAATAGTGAATGTTGAGGGAAGCAGATGACCAAAAACGCTAAATTCGACGGGAAAATCACTTTTCTGCCAAAACAGACTGATCGGCAGAAAATATATAATTTTGATGCAAGCAGGTTGTCAAAATGCTAAAGACACTGAGGAAATGACCTTTCTACCATAAAAGACTGTTCGGTCAAAAATAGTTAATTTTGATGGAAGCAGGTTGTCAAAATGCGTAATTCACCGATAAAATCACTTTTCTGCCAAAAAAGACTGTTTAGCAAAAAATTGTGATTTTTGATGCATGCAGGTTGTCAAAATGCTTAATTAGCTGAGAAAATCACCTTTCTTGCAAAAAGGACATTGACAAATAATTAGTGAAGTTTAATGCAAGCAGGTTCTTAAAATACTGAATTCGCCGAGAAAGCCACTTTTCTGCCAAAAAAGACGGTTTGGCAAAAAAATAGAGAATGTTGAGGCAAGCAGATGGCCAAAATGCTTAATTCGACGACAAAATCACTTTTCTGCCAAGCAGGTTGTTAAAATGTTTAATTCACTGACGAAATCAGTTTTCTACCAAAAAAGACTGTTCGGTCAAACATAGTTAATTTTGATGGTTAAGATAATAGTTAAGATTGTCAAAATGCGTAATACACCGATAAAATCACTTTTCTGTCAAAAAAGAATGGCAAAAAATGCTTAATTTTGATGCAAGCAGGTTGTCAAACTGCTTAATTCGCCCAGATAATCACTTTTCTGCCAAAAAAGACTGTTTGGCAAAATATAGGGAATATTGATGCAAGCAGTTTGTCAAAATGCGTAATTCACCGATAAAATCACTTTTCTGCCAAGAAAGACTGTTTGGCAAAAAATAGTGAATGTTGAGGGAAGCAGATGACCAAAACGCTAAATTCGCCGAGAAAGCCACTTTTCTGCCAAAAAAGACGGTTTGGCAAAATATAGGGAATATTGATGCAAGCAGTTTGTCAAAATGCGTAATTCACCGATAAAATCACTTTTCTGCCAAGAAAGACTGTTTGGCAAAAAATAGTGAATGTTGAGGGAAGCAGATGACCAAAAACGCTAAATTCGCCGAGAAAGCCACTTTTCTGCCAAAAAAGACGGTTTGGCAAAATAATAGGGAATGTTGAGGCAAGCAGGTGGCCAGAATGATTAATTCGACGACAAAATCACTTTTCTGCCAAGCAGGTTGTTAAAATGCACTGAGGACATTAGTTTTCTACCAAAAAAGACTGTTCGGTCTAAACTAGTTAATTTTCATGATTGCAATTTGTCAAAATGCGTAATTCACCGATAAAATCACTTTTCTGCCAACAAAGAGTGTTTGGCATAAAATAGTGAATTTTGATGCAAGCAGGTTGTCAAAATGCTTAATTAGCTGAGAAAATCACCTTTCTGGCAAAAAGGACTGTTTGGCAAATAATTAGTGAAGTTTACTGCAAGCAGGTTGTTAAAATTCTTAACTCGCCGAGAAAACCACTTTTCTGCCAAAAAAGACTGTTTGGCAAAAAAATAGGGAATATTGATGCAAGCAAGTTGTCAAAATGCATAATTTGACAAGAAAATCACTTTTCTACCAAAAAAGACTGTTCGGTCAAAAATAGTTAATTTTGATGGTTAAGATAATAGTTACGATTGTCAAAATGCGTAATACACCGATAAAATCACTTTTCTGTCAAAAAAGACTGTTTGGCAAAAAATAGGGAATATTGATGCAAGCAGTTTGTCAAAATGCGTAATTCACCGATAAAATCACTTTTCTGCCAAGAAAGACTGTTTGGCAAAAAATAGTGAATGTTGAGGGAAGCAGATGACCAAAAACGCTAAATTCGACGGGAAAATCACTTTTCTGCCAAAACAGACTGATCGGCAGAAAATATATAATTTTGATGCAAGCAGGTTGTCAAAATGCTAAAGACACTGAGGGAATGACCTTTCTACCATAAAAGACTGTTCGGTCAAAAATAGTTAATTTTGATGGAAGCAGGTTGTCAAAATGCGTAATTCACCGATAAAATCACTTTTCTGCCAAAAAAGACTGTTTAGCAAAAAATTGTGATTTTTGATGCATGCAGGTTGTCAAAATGCTTAATTAGCTGAGAAAATCACCTTTCTTGCAAAAAGGACATTGACAAATTATTAGTGAAGTTTAATGCAAGCAGGTCCTTAAAATACTGAATTCGCCGAGAAAGCCACTTTTCTGCCAAAAAAGACGGTTTGGCAAAAAAATAGAGAATGTTGAGGCAAGCAGATGGCCAAAATGCTTAATTCGACGACAAAATCACTTTTCTGCCAAGCAGGTAGTTAAAATGTTTAATTCACTGACGAAATCAGTTTTCTACCAAAAAAGACTGTTCGGTCAAACATAGTTAATTTTGATGGTTAAGATAATAGTTAAGATTGTCAAAATGCGTAATACACCGAAAAAATCACTTTTCTGTCAAAAAAAGACTGGCAAAAAATGCTTAATTTTGATGCAAGCAGGTTGTCAAACTGCTTAATTCGCCCAGATAATCACTTTTCTGCCAAAAAAGACTGTTTGGCAAAATATAGGGAATATTGATGCAAGCAGTTTGTCAAAATGCGTAATTCACCGATAAAATCACTTTTCTGCCAAGAAAGACTGTTTGGCAAAAAATAGTGAATGTTGAGGGAAGCAGATGACCAAAAACGCTAAATTCGCCGAGAAAGCCACTTTTCTGCCAAAAAAGACGGTTTGGCAAAATAATAGGGAATGTTGAGGCAAGCAGGTGGCCAGAATGATTAATTCGACGACAAAATCACTTTTCTGCCAAGCAGGTTGTTAAAATGCACTGAGGACATTAGTTTTCTACCAAAAAAGACTGTTCGGTCTAAACTAGTTAATTTTCATGATTGCAATTTGTCAAAATGCGTAATTCACCGATAAAATCACTTTTCTGCCAACAAAGAGTGTTTGGCATAAAATAGTGAATTTTGATGCAAGCAGGTTGTCAAAATGCTTAATTAGCTGAGAAAATCACCTTTCTGGCAAAAAGGACTGTTTGGCAAATAATTAGTGAAGTTTACTGCAAGCAGGTTGTTAAAATTCTTAACTCGCCGAGAAAACCACTTTTCTGCCAAAAAAGACTGTTTGGCAAAAAAATAGGGAATATTGATGCAAGCAAGTTGTCAAAATGCATAATTTGACAAGAAAATCACTTTTCTACCAAAAAAGACTTTTCGGTCAAAAATAGTTAATTTTGATGGTTAAGATAATAGTTACGATTGTCAAAATGCGTAATACACCGATAAAATCACTTTTCTGTCAAAAAAGAATGGCAAAAAATGCTTAATTTTGATGCAAGCAGGTTGTCAAACTGCTTAATTCGCCCAGATAATCACTTTTCTGTCAAAAAAGAGTGTTTGGCAAAAAATAGGGAATATTGATGCAAGCAGTTTGTCAAAATGCGTAATTCACCGATAAAATCACTTTTCTGCCAAGAAAGACTGTTTGGCAAAAAATAGTGAATGTTGAGGGAAGCAGATGACCAAAAACGCTAAATTCGACGGGAAAATCACTTTTCTGCCAAAACATACTGATCGGCAGAAAATATATAATTTTGACGCAAGCAGGTTGTCAAAATGCTAAAGACACTGAGGAAATGACCTTTCTACCATAAAAGACTGTTCGGTCAAAAATAGTTAATTTTGATGGAAGCAGGTTGTCAAAATGCGTAATTCACCGACAAAATCACTTTTCTGCCAAAAAAGACTGTTTAGCAAAAAATTGTGATTTTTGATGCATGCAGGTTGTCAAAATGCTTAATTAGCTGAGAAAATCACCTTTCTTGCAAAAAGGACATTGACAAATAATTAGTGAAGTTTAATGCAAGCAGGTTCTTAAAATACTGAATTCGCCGAGAAAGCCACTTTTCTGCCAAAAAAGACGGTTTGGCAAAAAAATTGACAATGTTGAGGCAAGCAGATGGCCAAAATGCTTAATTCGACGACAAAATCACTTTTCTGCCAAGCAGGTTGTTAAAATGTTTAATTCACTGAGGAAATCAGTTTTCTACCAAAAAAGACTGTTCGGTCAAACATAGTTAATTTTGATGGTTAAGATAATAGTTAAGATTGTCAAAATGCGTAATACACCGATAAAATCACTTTTCTGTCAAAAAAGAATGGCAAAAAATGCTTAATTTTGATGCAAGCAGGTTGTCAAACTGCTTAATTCGCCCAGATAATCACTTTTCTGCCAAAAAAGACTGTTTGGCAAAATATAGGGAATATTGATGCAAGCAGTTTGTCAAAATGCGTAATTCACCGATAAAATCACTTTTCTGCCAAGAAAGACTGTTTGGCAAAAAATAATGAATGTTGAGGCCAGCAGACGATCAAAAACGCTAAATTCGACGGGAAAATCACTTTTCAGGCGAAAAAGACTGTTCGGTCAAAAATAGTTAATTTTGATGGAAGCAGGTTGCCAAAATGCGTAATTGACCGATAAAATCACGTTTCTGCCAAGAAAGACTGTTTGGCAAAAAATAGTGAATGTTGAGGCAAGCGGATGATCAAAAACGCTCAATTCGACCGGAAAATCACTTTTCCTGCAGAAAATGACTGTTCAGCAGACAATATTTAATCTTGATGCAAGCAGATTGTCAAAATGCTTCATTAGCAGAGAAAATCACCTTTCTTACAAAAAGGACTGTTTGGCAAATAATTAGTGAAGTTTACTGCAAGCAGGTTGTTAAAATTATTAATTCGCCGAGAAACCATTTTTCTGCCAAAAAAGACTGTTTGGCAGAAAATAGGGAATATTGATGCAAGCAGTTTGTCAAAATGCGTAATTCACCGATAAAATCACCTTTCTGCCAAGAAAAACTGTTTGGCCAAAAATAGTGAATGTTGAGGGAAGCAGATGACCAAAAACGCTAAATTCGACGGGAAAATCACTTTTCTGCCAAAACAGACTGATCGGCAGAAAATATTTAATTTTGATGCAAGCAGGTTGTCAAAATGCGTAATTCACCGATAGTCACTTTTCTGCCAGAAATAGACTGTTTGGCAGAAGATATTTAATTATGATGCAAGCAGGTTGTTAAAATGCTTTAATTCACTGAGCAAATCACTTTTCTGCCAAAAAAGACTGTTTAGCAAAAAATTGTGATTTCTGATGCATGCAGGTTGTCAAAATGCTTAATTAGCTGAGAAAATCACCTTTCTGCCAAAAAGGACTCATTGGCAAATAATTAGTGAAGTTTAATGCAAGCAGGTTCTTATAATACTTAATTCGCCGAGAAAGCCACTTTTCTGCCAAAAAAGACGGTTTGGCAAAATAATAGGGAATGTTGAGGCAAGCAGGTGGCCAGAATGATTAATTCGACGACAAAATCACTTTTCTGCCAAGCAGGTTGTTAAAATGCACTGAGGACATTAGTTTTCTACCAAAAAAGACTGTTCGGTCAAAACTAGTTAATTTTCATGATTGCAATTTGTCAAAATGCGTAATTCACCGATAAAATCACTTTTCTGCCAACAAAGAGTGTTTGGCATAAAATAGTGAATTTTGATGCAAGCAGGTTGTCAAAATGCTTAATTAGCTGAGAAAATCACCTTTCTGGCAAAAAGGACTGTTTGGCAAATAATTAGTGAAGTTTACTGCAAGCAGGTTGTTAAACTTCTTAACTCGCCGAGAAAACCACTTTTCTGCCAAAAAAGACTGTTTGGCAAAAAAATAGGGAATATTGATGCAAGCAAGTTGTCAAAATGCATAATTTGACAAGAAAATCACTTTTCTACCAAAAAAGACTTTTCGGTCAAAAATAGTTAATTTTGATGGTTAAGATAATAGTTACGATTGTCAAAATGCGTAATACACCGATAAAATCACTTTTCTGTCAAAAAAGAATGGCAAAAAATGCTTAATTTTGATGCAAGCAGGTTGTCAAACTGCTTAATTCGCCCAGATAATCACTTCTGTCAAAAAAGACTGTTTGGCAAAAAATAGGGAATATTGATGCAAGCAGTTTGTCAAAATGCGTAATTCACCGATAAAATCACTTTTCTGCCAAGAAAGACTGTTTAGCAAAAAATTGTGATTTTTGATGCATGCAGGTTGTCAAAATGCTTAATTAGCTGAGAAAATCACCTTTCTTGCAAAAAGGACATTGACAAATAATTAGTGAAGTTTAATGCAAGCAGGTTCTTAAAATACTGAATTCGCCGAGAAAGCCACTTTTCTGCCAAAAAAGACGGTTTGGCAAAAAAATAGAGAATGTTGAGGCAAGCAGATGGCCAAAATGCTTAATTCGACGACAAAATCACTTTTCTGCCAAGCAGGTTGTTAAAATGTTTAATTCACTGAGGAAATCAGTTTTCTACCAAAAAAGACTGTTCGGTCAAACATAGTTAATTTTGATGGTTAAGATAATAGTTAAGATTGTCAAAATGCGTAATACACCGATAAAATCACTTTTCTGTCAAAAAAGAATGGCAAAAAATGCTTAATTTTGATGCAAGCAGGTTGTCAAACTGCTTAATTCGCCCAGATAATCACTTTTCTGCCAAAAAAGACTGTTTGGCAAAATATAGGGAATATTGATGCAAGCAGTTTGTCAAAATGCGTAATTCACCGATAAAATCACTTTTCTGCCAAGAAAGACTGTTTGGCAAAAAATAATGAATGTTGAGGCCAGCAGACGATCAAAAACGCGAAATTCGACGGGAGGAAATCACTTTTCAGGCGAAAAAGACTGTTCGGTCAAAAATAGTTAATTTTGATGAAGCAGGTTGCCAAAATGCGTAATTGACCGATAAAATCACGTTTCTGCCAAGAAAGATGTTTGGCAAAAATAGTGAATGTTGAGGCAAGCGGATGATCAAAAACGCTCAATTCGACCGGAAAATCACTTTTCCTGCAGAAAATGATGTTCAGCAGACAATATTTAATCTTGATGCAAGCAGATTGTCAAAAGCTTCATTAGCAGAGAAATCACCTTCTTCAAAAGGACTGTTTGGCAAATAATTAGTGAAGTTTACTGCAAGCAGGTTGTTAAAATTATTAATTCGCCGAGAAACCATTTTTCTGCCAAAAAAGACTGTTTGGCACTGAGGACATTCGTTTTCTACCAAAAAAGACTGTTCGGTCAAAACTAGTTAATTTTCATGATTGCAATTTGTCAAATATTGATGCAAGCAAGTTGTCAAAATGCATAATTTGACAAGAAAATCACTTTTCTACCAAAAAAGACTGTTCGGTCAAAAATAGTTAATTTTGATGGTTAAGATAATAGTTACGATTGTCAAAATGCGTAATACACCGATAAAATCACTTTTCTGTCAAAAAAGAATGGCAAAAAATGCTTAATTTTGATGCAAGCAGGTTGTCAAACTGCTTAATTCGCCCAGATAATCACTTTTCTGTCAAAAAAGACTGTTTGGCAAAAAATAGGGAATATTGATGCAAGCAGTTTGTCAAAATGCGTAATTCACCGATAAAATCACTTTTCTGCCAAGAAAGACTGTTTGGCAAAAAATAGTGAATGTTGAGGGAAGCAGATGACCAAAAACGCTAAATTCGACGGGAAAATCACTTTTCTGCCAAAACATACTGATCGGCAGAAAATATATAATTTTGACGCAAGCAGGTTGTCAAAATGCTAAAGACACTGAGGAAATGACCTTTCTACCATAAAAGACTGTTCGGTCAAAAATAGTTAATTTTGATGGAAGCAGGTTGTCAAAATGCGTAATTCACCGACAAAATCACTTTTCTGCCAAAAAAGACTGTTTAGCAAAAAATTGTGATTTTTGATGCATGCAGGTTGTCAAAATGCTTAATTAGCTGAGAAAATCACCTTTCTTGCAAAAAGGACATTGACAAATAATTAGTGAAGTTTAATGCAAGCAGGTTCTTAAAATACTGAATTCGCCGAGAAAGCCACTTTTCTGCCAAAAAAGACGGTTTGGCAAAAAAATTGACAATGTTGAGGCAAGCAGATGGCCAAAATGCTTAATTCGACGACAAAATCACTTTTCTGCCAAGCAGGTTGTTAAAATGTTTAATTCACTGAGGAAATCAGTTTTCTACCAAAAAAGACTGTTCGGTCAAACATAGTTAATTTTGATGGTTAAGATAATAGTTAAGATTGTCAAAATGCGTAATACACCGATAAAATCACTTTTCTGTCAAAAAAGAATGGCAAAAAATGCTTAATTTTGATGCAAGCAGGTTGTCAAACTGCTTAATTCGCCCAGATAATCACTTTTCTGCCAAAAAAGACTGTTTGGCAAAATATAGGGAATATTGATGCAAGCAGTTTGTCAAAATCGTAATTCACCGATAAAATCACTTTTCTGCCAAGAAAGACTGTTTGGCAAAAAATAGTGAATGTTGAGGCCAGCAGACGATCAAAAACGCTAAATTCGACGGGAAAATCACTTTTCTGCCAAAACATACTGATCGGCAGAAAATATATAATTTTGATGCAAGCAGGTTGTCAAAATGCTAAAGACACTGAGGAAATGACCTTTCTACCATAAAAGACTGTTCGGTCAAAAATAGTTAATTTTGATGGAAGCAGGTTGTCAAAATGCGTAATTCACCGATAAAATCACTTTTCTGCCAAAAAAGACTGTTTAGCAAAAAATTGTGATTTTTGATGCATGCAGGTTGTCAAAATGCTTAATTAGCTGAGAAAATCACCTTTCTTGCAAAAAGGACATTGACAAATAATTAGTGAAGTTTAATGCAAGCAGGTTCTTAAAATACTGAATTCGCCGAAAAAGCCACTTTTCTGCCAAAAAAGACGGTTTGGCAAAAAAATTGACAATGTTGAGGCAAGCAGATGGCCAAAATGCTTAATTCGACGACAAAATCACTTTTCTGCCAAGCAGGTTGTTAAAATGTTTAATTCACTGAGGAAATCAGTTTTCTACCAAAAAAGACTGTTCGGTCAAACATAGTTAATTTTGATGGTTAAGATAATAGTTAAGATTGTCAAAATGCGTAATACACCGATAAAATCACTTTTCTGTCAAAAAAGAATGGCAAAAAATGCTTAATTTTGATGCAAGCAGGTTGTCAAACTGCTTAATTCGCCCAGATAATCACTTTTCTGCCAAAAAAGACTGTTTGGCAAAAAATATAGGGAATATTGATGCAAGCAGTTTGTCAAAATGCGTAATTCACCGATAAAATCACTTTTCTGCCAAGAAAGACTGTTTGGCAAAAAATAGTGAACGTTGAGGCCAGCAGACGATCAAAAACGCTAAATTCGACGGGAAAATCACTTTTCAGGCGAAAAAGACTGTTCGGTCAAAAATTGTTAATTTTGATGGAAGCAGGTTGCCAAAATGCGTAATTGACCGATAAAATCACGTTTCTGCCAAGAAAGACTGTTTGGCAAAAAATAGTGAATGTTGAGGCAAGCGGATGATCAAAAACGCTCAATTCGACCGGAAAATCACTTTTCCTGCAGAAAATGACTGTTCAGCAGACAATATTTAATCTTGATGCAAGCAGATTGTCAAAATGCTTCATTAGCAGAGAAAATCACCTTTCTTACAAAAAGGACTGTTTGGCAAATAATTAGTGAAGTTTACTGCAAGCAGGTTGTTAAAATTATTAATTCGCCGAGAAACCATTTTTCTGCCAAAAAAGACTGTTTGGCAGAAAATAGGGAATATTGATGCAAGCAGTTTGTCAAAATGCGTAATTCACCGATAAAATCACCTTTCTGCCAAGAAAAACTGTTTGGCAAAAAATAGTGAATGTTGAGGGAAGCAGATGACCAAAAACGCTAAATTCGACGGGAAAATCACTTTTCTGCCAAAACAGACTGATCGGCAGAAAATATTTAATTTTGATGCAAGCAGGTTGTCAAAATGCGTAATTCACCGATAAAGTCACTTTTCTGCCAGAAATAGACTGTTTGGCAGAAGATATTTAATTATGATGCAAGCAGGTTGTTAAAATGCTTTAATTCACTGAGCAAATCACTTTTCTGCCAAAAAAGACTGTTTAGCAAAAAATTGTGATTTCTGATGCATGCAGGTTGTCAAAATGCTTAATTAGCTGAGAAAATCACCTTTCTGCCAAAAAGGACTCATTGGCAAATAATTAGTGAAGTTTAATGCAAGCAGGTTCTTATAATACTTAATTCGCCGAGAAAGCCACTTTTCTGCCAAAAAAGACGGTTTGGCAAAATAATAGGGAATGTTGAGGCAAGCAGGTGGCCAGAATGATTAATTCGACGACAAAATCACTTTTCTGCCAAGCAGGTTGTTAAAATGCACTGAGGACATTAGTTTTCTACCAAAAAAGACTGTTCGGTCAAAACTAGTTAATTTTCATGATTGCAATTTGTCAAAATGCGTAATTCACCGATAAAATCACTTTTCTGCCAACAAAGAGTGTTTGGCATAAAATAGTGAATTTTGATGCAAGCAGGTTGTCAAAATGCTTAATTAGCTGAGAAAATCACCTTTCTGGCAAAAAGGACTGTTTGGCAAATAATTAGTGAAGTTTACTGCAAGCAGGTTGTTAAACTTCTTAACTCGCCGAGAAAACCACTTTTCTGCCAAAAAAGACTGTTTGGCAAAAAAATAGGGAATATTGATGCAAGCAAGTTGTCAAAATGCATAATTTGACAAGAAAATCACTTTTCTACCAAAAAAGACTGTTCGGTCAAAAATAGTTAATTTTGATGGTTAAGATAATAGTTACGATTGTCAAAATGCGTAATACACCGATAAAATCACTTTTCTGTCAAAAAAGACTGTTTGGCAAAAAATAGGGAATATTGATGCAAGCAGTTTGTCAAAATGCGTAATTCACCGATAAAATCACTTTTCTGCCAAGAAAGACTGTTTGGCAAAAAATAGTGAATGTTGAGGGAAGCAGATGACCAAAAACGCTAAATTCGACGGGAAAATCACTTTTCTGCCAAAACAGACTGATCGGCAGAAAATATATAATTTTGATGCAAGCAGGTTGTCAAAATGCTAAAGACACTGAGGAAATGACCTTTCTACCATAAAAGACTGTTCGGTCAAAAATAGTTAATTTTGATGGAAGCAGGTTGTCAAAATGCGTAATTCACCGATAAAATCACTTTTCTGCCAAAAAAGACTGTTTAGCAAAAAATTGTGATTTTTGATGCATGCAGGTTGTCAAAATGCTTAATTAGCTGAGAAAATCACCTTTCTTGCAAAAAGGACATTGACAAATAATTAGTGAAGTTTAATGCAAGCAGGTTCTTAAAATACTGAATTCGCCGAGAAAGCCACTTTTCTGCCAAAAAAGACGGTTTGGCAAAAAATAGAGAATGTTGAGGCAAGCAGATGGCCAAAATGCTTAATTCGACGACAAAATCACTTTTCTGCCAAGCAGGTTGTTAAAATGTTTAATTCACTGAGGAAATCAGTTTTCTACCAAAAAAGACTGTTCGGTCAAACATAGTTAATTTTGATGGTTAAGATAATAGTTAAGATTGTCAAAATGCGTAATACACCGATAAAATCACTTTTCTGTCAAAAAAGAATGGCAAAAAATGCTTAATTTTGATGCAAGCAGGTTGTCAAACTGCTTAATTCGCCCAGATAATCACTTTTCTGCCAAAAAAGACTGTTTGGCAAAATATAGGGAATATTGATGCAAGCAGTTTGTCAAAATGCGTAATTCACCGATAAAATCACTTTTCTGCTAAGAAAGACTGTTTGGCAAAAAATAGTGAATGTTGAGGCCAGCAGACGATCAAAAACGCTAAATTCGACGGGAAAATCACTTTTCAGGCGAAAAATACTGATCGGCAGAAAATATATAATTTTGACGCAAGCAGGTTGTCAAAATGCTAAAGACACTGAGGAAATGAACTTTCTACCATAAAAGACTGTTCGGTCAAAAATAGTTAATTTTGATGGAAGCAGGTTGTCAAAATGCGTAATTCACCGACAAAATCACTTTTCTGCCAAAAAAGACTGTTTAGCAAAAAATTGTGATTTTTGATGCATGCAGGTTGTCAAAATGCTTAATTAGCTGAGAAAATCACCTTTCTTGCAAAAAGGACATTGACAAATAATTAGTGAAGTTTAATGCAAGCAGGTTCTTAAAATACTGAATTCGCCGAGAAAGCCACTTTTCTGCCAAAAAAGACGGTTTGGCAAAAAAATTGACAATGTTGAGGCAAGCAGATGGCCAAAATGCTTAATTCGACGACAAAATCACTTTTCTGCCAAGCAGGTTGTTAAAATGTTTAATTCACTGAGGAAATCAGTTTTCTACCAAAAAAGACTGTTCGGTCAAAAAGAGTTAATTTTGATGGTTAAGATAATAGTTAAGATTGTCAAAATGCGTAATACACCGATAAAATCACTTTTCTGTCAAAAAAGAATGGCAAAAAATGCTTAATTTTGATGCAAGCAGGTTGTCAAACTGCTTAATTCGCCCAGATAATCACTTTTCTGCCAAAAAAGACTGTTTGGCAAAATATAGGGAATATTGATGCAAGCAGTTTGTCAAAATCGTAATTCACCGATAAAATCACTTTTCTGCCAAGAAAGACTGTTTGGCAAAAAATAGTGAATGTTGAGGCCAGCAGACGATCAAAAACGCTAAATTCGACGGGAAAATCACTTTTCTGCCAAAACATACTGATCGGCAGAAAATATATAATTTTGATGCAAGCAGGTTGTCAAAATGCTAAAGACACTGAGGAAATGACCTTTCTACCATAAAAGACTGTTCGGTCAAAAATAGTTAATTTTGATGGAAGCAGGTTGTCAAAATGCGTAATTCACCGATAAAATCACTTTTCTGCCAAAAAAGACTGTTTAGCAAAAAATTGTGATTTTTGATGCATGCAGGTTGTCAAAATGCTTAATTAGCTGAGAAAATCACCTTTCTTGCAAAAAGGACATTGACAAATAATTAGTGAAGTTTAATGCAAGCAGGTTCTTAAAATACTGAATTCGCCGAGAAAGCCACTTTTCTGCCAAAAAAGACGGTTTGGCAAAAAAATTGACAATGTTGAGGCAAGCAGATGGCCAAAATGCTTAATTCGACGACAAAATCACTTTTCTGCCAAGCAGGTTGTTAAAATGTTTAATTCACTGAGGAAATCAGTTTTCTACCAAAAAAGACTGTTCGGTCAAAAATAGTTAATTTTGATGGTTAAGATAATAGTTAAGATTGTCAAAATGCGTAATACACCGATAAAATCACTTTTCTGTCAAAAAAGAATGGCAAAAAATGCTTAATTTTGATGCAAGCAGGTTGTCAAACTGCTTAATTCGCCCAGATAATCACTTTTCTGCCAAAAAAGACTGTTTGGCAAAATATAGGGAATATTGATGCAAGCAGTTTGTCAAAATGCGTAATTCACCGATAAAATCACTTTTCTGCCAAGAAAGACTGTTTGGCAAAAAATAGTGAATGTTGAGGCCAGCAGACGATCAAAAACGCTAAATTCGACGGGAAAATCACTTTTCAGGCGAAAAAGACTGTTCGGTCAAAAATTGTTAATTTTGATGGAAGCAGGTTGCCAAAATGCGTAATTGACCGATAAAATCACGTTTCTGCCAAGAAAGACTGTTTGGCAAAAAATAGTGAATGTTGAGGCAAGCGGATGATCAAAAACGCTCAATTCGACCGGAAAATCACTTTTCCTGCAGAAAATGACTGTTCAGCAGACAATATTTAATCTTGATGCAAGCAGATTGTCAAAATGCTTCATTAGCAGAGAAAATCACCTTTCTTACAAAAAGGACTGTTTGGCAAATAATTAGTGAAGTTTACTGCAAGCAGGTTGTTAAAATTATTAATTCGCCGAGAAACCATTTTTCTGCCAAAAAGACTGTTTGGCAAAAAAATAGGGAATATTGATGCAAGCAAGTTGTCAAAATGCATAATTTGACAAGAAAATCACTTTTCTACCAAAAAAGACTGTTCGGTCAAAAATAGTTAATTTTGATGGTTAAGATAATAGTTACGATTGTCAAAATGCGTAATACACCGATAAAATCACTTTTCTGCCAAAAAAGACTGTTTGGCAAAAAATAGGGAATATTGATGCAAGCAGTTTGTCAAAATGCGTAATTCACCGATAAAATCACTTTTCTGCCAAGAAAGACTGTTTGGCAAAAATAGTGAATGTTGAGGGAAGCAGATGACCAAAAACGCTAAATTCGACGGGAAAATCACTTTTCTGCCAAAACAGACTGATCGGCAGAAATATTTAATTTTGATGCAAGCAGGTTGTCAAAATGCGTAATTCACCGATAAAGTCACTTTTCTGCCAGAAATAGACTGTTTGGCAGAAGATATTTAATTATGATGCAAGCAGGTTGTTAAAATGCTTTAATTCACTGAGCAAATCACTTTTCTGCCAAAAAAGACTGTTTAGCAAAAAATTGTGATTTCTGATGCATGCAGGTTGTCAAAATGCTTAATTAGCTGAGAAAATCACCTTTCTGCCAAAAAGGACTCATTGGCAAATAATTAGTGAAGTTTAATGCAAGCAGGTTCTTATAATACTTAATTCGCCGAGAAAGCCACTTTTCTGCCAAAAAAGACGGTTTGGCAAAATAATAGGGAATGTTGAGGCAAGCAGGTGGCCAGAATGATTAATTCGACGACAAAATCACTTTTCTGCCAAGCAGGTTGTTAAAATGCACTGAGGACATTAGTTTTCTACCAAAAAAGACTGTTCGGTCAAAACTAGTTAATTTTCATGATTGCAATTTGTCAAAATGCGTAATTCACCGATAAAATCACTTTTCTGCCAACAAAGAGTGTTTGGCATAAAATAGTGAATTTTGATGCAAGCAGGTTGTCAAAATGCTTAATTAGCTGAGAAAATCACCTTTCTGGCAAAAAGGACTGTTTGGCAAATAATTAGTGAAGTTTACTGCAAGCAGGTTGTTAAAATTCTTAACTCGCCGAGAAAACCACTTTTCTGCCAAAAAAGACTGTTTGGCAAAAAAATAGGGAATATTGATGCAAGCAAGTTGTCAAAATGCATAATTTGACAAGAAAATCACTTTTCTACCAAAAAAGACTGTTCGGTCACAAAATAGTTAATTTTGATGGTTAAGATAATAGTTACGATTGTCAAAATGCGTAATACACCGATAAAATCACTTTTCTGTCAAAAAAGAATGGCAAAAAATGCTTAATTTTGATGCAAGCAGGTTGTCAAACTGCTTAATTCGCCCAGATAATCACTTTTCTGCCAAAAAAGACTGTTTGGCAAAATATAGGGAATATTGATGCAAGCAGTTTGTCAAAATGCGTAATTCACCGATAAAATCACTTTTCTGCCAAGAAAGACTGTTTGGCAAAAAATAGTGAATGTTGAGGGCAGCAGATGACCAAAAACGCTAAATTCGACGGGAAAATCACTTTTCTGCCAAAACATACTGATCGGCAGAAAATATATAATTTTGATGCAAGCAGGTTGTCAAAATGCTAAAGACACTGAGGAAATGACCTTTCTACCATAAAAGACTGTTCGGTCAAAAATAGTTAATTTTGATGGAAGCAGGTTGTCAAAATGCGTAATTCACCGATAAAATCACTTTTCTGCCAAAAAAGACTGTTTAGCAAAAAATTGTGATTTTTGATGCATGCAGGTTGTCAAAATGCTTAATTAGCTGAGAAAATCACCTTTCTTGCAAAAAGGACATTGACAAATAATTAGTGAAGTTTAATGCAAGCAGGTTCTTAAAATACTGAATTCGCCGAGAAAGCCACTTTTCTGCCAAAAAAGACGGTTTGGCAAAAAAATTGACAATGTTGAGGCAAGCAGATGGCCAAAATGCTTAATTCGACGACAAAACCACTTTTCTGCCAAGCAGGTTGTTAAAATGTTTAATTCACTGAGGAAATCAGTTTTCTACCAAAAAAGACTGTTCGGTCAAACATAGTTAATTTTGATGGTTAAGATAATAGTTAAGATTGTCAAAATGCGTAATACACCGATAAAATCACTTTTCTGTCAAAAAAGAATGGCAAAAAATGCTTAATTTTGATGCAAGCAGGTTGTCAAACTGCTTAATTCGCCCAGATAATCACTTTTCTGCCAAAAAAGACTGTTTGGCAAAATATAGGGAATATTGATGCAAGCAGTTTGTCAAAATGCGTAATTCACCGATAAAATCACTTTTCTGCCAAGAAAGACTGTTTGGCAAAAAATAGTGAATGTTGAGGCCAGCAGACGATCAAAAACGCTAAATTCGACGGGAAAATCACTTTTCAGGCGAAAAAGACTGTTCGGTCAAAAATTGTTAATTTTGATGGAAGCAGGTTGCCAAAATGCGTAATTGACCGATAAAATCACGTTTCTGCCAAGAAAGACTGTTTGGCAAAAAATAGTGAATGTTGAGGCAAGCGGATGATCAAAAACGCTCAATTCGACCGGAAAATCACTTTTCCTGCAGAAAATGACTGTTCAGCAGACAATATTTAATCTTGATGCAAGCAGATTGTCAAAATGCTTCATTAGCAGAGAAAATCACCTTTCTTACAAAAAGGACTGTTTGGCAAATAATTAGTGAAGTTTACTGCAAGCAGGTTGTTAAAATTATTAATTCGCCGAGAAACCATTTTTCTGCCAAAAAAGACTGTTTGGCAGAAAATAGGGAATATTGATGCAAGCAGTTTGTCAAAATGCGTAATTCACCGATAAAATCACCTTTCTGCCAAGAAAAACTGTTTGGCAAAAAATAGTGAATGTTGAGGGAAGCAGATGACCAAAAACGCTAAATTCGACGGGAAAATCACTTTTCTGCCAAAACAGACTGATCGGCAGAAAATATTTAATTTTGATGCAAGCAGGTTGTCAAAATGCGTAATTCACCGATAAAGTCACTTTTCTGCCAGAAATAGACTGTTTGGCAGAAGATATTTAATTATGATGCAAGCAGGTTGTTAAAATGCTTTAATTCACTGAGCAAATCACTTTTCTGCCAAAAAAGACTGTTTAGCAAAAAATTGTGATTTCTGATGCATGCAGGTTGTCAAAATGCTAATTAGCTGAGAAAATCACCTTTCTGCCAAAAAGGACTCATTGGCAAATAATTAGTGAAGTTTAATGCAAGCAGGTTCTTATAATACTTAATTCGCCGAGAAAGCCACTTTTCTGCCAAAAAAGACGGTTTGGCAAAATAATAGGGAATGTTGAGGCAAGCAGGTGGCCAGAATGATTAATTCGACGACAAAATCACTTTTCTGCCAAGCAGGTTGTTAAAATGCACTGAGGACATTAGTTTTCTACCAAAAAAGACTGTTCGGTCAAAACTAGTTAATTTTCATGATTGCAATTTGTCAAAATGCGTAATTCACCGATAAAATCACTTTTCTGCCAACAAAGAGTGTTTGGCATAAAATAGTGAATTTTGATGCAAGCAGGTTGTCAAAATGCTTAATTAGCTGAGAAAATCACCTTTCTGGCAAAAAGGACTGTTTGGCAAATAATTAGTGAAGTTTACTGCAAGCAGGTTGTTAAAATTCTTAACTCGCCGAGAAAACCACTTTTCTGCCAAAAAAGACTGTTTGGCAAAAAAATAGGGAATATTGATGCAAGCAAGTTGTCAAAATGCATAATTTGACAAGAAAATCACTTTTCTACCAAAAAAGACTGTTCGGTCACAAAATAGTTAATTTTGATGGTTAAGATAATAGTTACGATTGTCAAAATGCGTAATACACCGATAAAATCACTTTTCTGTCAAAAAAGACTGTTTGGCAAAAAATAGGGAATATTGATGCAAGCAGTTTGTCAAAATGCGTAATTCACCGATAAAATCACTTTTCTGCCAAGAAAGACTGTTTGGCAAAATAATAGGGAATGTTGAGGCAAGCAGATGACCAAAAACGCTAAATTCGACGGGAAAATCACTTTTCTGCCAAAACAGACTGATCGGCAGAAAATATATAATTTTGATGCAAGCAGGTTGTCAAAATGCTAAAGACACTGAGGAAATGACCTTTCTACCATAAAAGACTGTTCGGTCAAAAATAGTTAATTTTGATGGAAGCAGGTTGTCAAAATGCGTAATTCACCGACAAAATCACTTTTCTGCCAAAAAAGACTGTTTAGCAAAAAATTGTGATTTTTGATGCATGCAGGTTGTCAAAATGCTTAATTAGCTGAGAAAATCACCTTTCTTGCAAAAAGGACATTGACAAATAATTAGTGAAGTTTAATGCAAGCAGGTTCTTAAAATACTGAATTCGCCGAGAAAGCCACTTTTCTGCCAAAAAAGACGGTTTGGCAAAAAAATTGACAATGTTGAGGCAAGCAGATGGCCAAAATGCTTAATTCGACGACAAAATCACTTTTCTGCCAAGCAGGTTGTTAAAATGTTTAATTCACTGACGAAATCAGTTTTCTACCAAAAAAGACTGTTCGGTCAAACATAGTTAATTTTGATGGTTAAGATAATAGTTAAGATTGTCAAAATGCGTAATACACCGATAAAATCACTTTTCTGTCAAAACAGAATGGCAAAAAATACTTAATTTTGATGCAAGCAGGTTGTCAAACTGCTTAATTCGCCCAGATAATCACTTTTCTGCCAAAAAAGACTGTTTGGCAAAATATAGGGAATATTGATGCAAGCAGTTTGTCAAAATGCGTAATTCACCGATAAAATCACTTTTCTGCCAAGAAAGACTGTTTGGCAAAAAATAGTGAATGTTGAGGCCAGCAGACGATCAAAAACGCTAAATTCGACGGGAAAATCACTTTTCAGGCGAAAAAGACTGTTCGGTCAAAAATTGTTAATTTTGATGGAAGCAGGTTGCCAAAATGCGTAATTGACCGATAAAATCACGTTTCTGCCAAGAAAGACTGTTTGGCAAAAAATAGTGAATGTTGAGGCAAGCGGATGATCAAAAACGCTCAATTCGACCGGAAAATCACTTTTCCTGCAGAAAATGACTGTTCAGCAGACAATATTTAATCTTGATGCAAGCAGATTGTCAAAATGCTTCATTAGCAGAGAAAATCACCTTTCTTACAAAAAGGACTGTTTGGCAAATAATTAGTGAAGTTTACTGCAAGCAGGTTGTTAAAATTATTAATTCGCCGAGAAACCATTTTTCTGCCAAAAAAGACTGTTTGGCAGAAAATAGGGAATATTGATGCAAGCAGTTTGTCAAAATGCGTAATTCACCGATAAAATCACCTTTCTGCCAAGAAAAACTGTTTGGCAAAAAATAGTGAATGTTGAGGGAAGCAGATGACCACAAACGCTAAATTCGACGGGAAAATCACTTTTCTGCCAAAACAGACTGATCGGCAGAAAATATTTAATTTTGATGCAAGCAGGTTGTCAAAATGCGTAATTCACCGATAAAGTCACTTTTCTGCCAAGAAAAACTGTTTGGCAAAAAATAGTGAATGTTGAGGGAAGCAGATGACCACAAACGCTAAATTCGACGGGAAAATCACTTTTCTGCCAAAACAGACTGATCGGCAGAAAATATATAATTTTGACGCAAGCAGGTTGTCAAAATGCTAAAGACACTGAGGAAATGACCTTTCTACCATAAAAGACTGTTCGGTCAAAAATAGTTAATTTTGATGGAAGCAGGTTGTCAAAATGCGTAATTGACCGATAAAATCACTTTTCTGCCAAAAAAGACTGTTTAGCAAAAAATTGTGATTTTTGATGCATGCAGGTTGTCAAAATGCTATACTACTGCTAACCTGCTTGCATCATAATTAAATATCTTCTGCCAAACAGTCTATTTCTGGCAGAAAAGTGACTTTATCGGTGAATTACGCATTTTGACAACCTGCTTGCATCAAAATTAAATATTTTCTGCCGATCAGTCTGTTTTGGCAGAAAAGTGATTTTCCCGTCGAATTTAGCGTTTTTGGTCATCTGCTTCCCTCAACATTCACTATTTTTTGCCAAACAGTTTTTCTTGGCAGAAAGGTGATTTTATCGGTGAATTACGCATTTTGACAAACTGCTTGCATCAATATTCCCTATTTTCTGCCAAACAGTCTTTTTTGGCAGAAAAATGGTTTCTCGGCGAATTAATAATTTTAACAACCTGCTTGCAGTAAACTTCGCTAATTATTTGCCAAACAGTCCTTTTTGTAAGAAAGGTGATTTTCTCTGCTAATGAAGCATTTTGACAATCTGCTTGCATCAAGATTAAATATTGTCTGCTGAACAGTCATTCTCTGCAGGAAAAGTGATTTTCCGGTCGAATTGAGCGTTTTTGATCATCCGCTTGCCTCAACATTCACTATTTTTTGCCAAACAGTCTTTCTTGGCAGAAACGTGATTTTATCGGTCAATTACGCATTTTGGCAACCTGCTTCCATCAAAATTAACAATTTTTGACCGAACAGTCTTTTTCGCCTGAAAAGTGATTTTCCCGTCGAATTTAGCGTTTTTGATCGTCTGCTGGCCTCAACATTCACTATTTTTTGCCAAACAGTCTTTCTTGGCAGAAAAGTGATTTTATCGGTGAATTACGCATTTTGACAAACTGCTTGCATCAATATTCCCTATATTTTGCCAAACAGTCTTTTTTGGCAGAAAAGTGATTATCTGGGCGAAGTAAGCAGTTTGACAACCTGCTTGCATCAAAATTAAGCATTTTTTGCCATTCTTTTTTGACAGAAAAGTGATTTTATCGGTGTATTACGCATTTTGACAATCTTAACTATTATCTTAACCATCAAAATTAACTATGTTTGACCGAACAGTCTTTTTTGGTAGAAAACTGATTTCGTCAGTGAATTAAACATTTTAACAACCTGCTTGGCAGAAAAGTGATTTTGTCGTCGAATTAAGCATTTTGGCCATCTGCTTGCCTCAACATTGTCAATTTTTTTGCCAAACCGTCTTTTTTGGCAGAAAAGTGGCTTTCTCGGCGAATTCAGTATTTTAAGAACCTGCTTGCATTAAACTTCACTAATTATTTGTCAATGTCCTTTTTGCAAGAAAGGTGATTTTCTCAGCTAATTAAGCATTTTGACAACCTGCATGCATCAAAAATCACAATTTTTTGCTAAACAGTCTTTTTTGGCAGAAAAGTGATTTTATCGGTGAATTACGCATTTTGACAACCTGCTTCCATCAAAATTAACTATTTTTGACCGAACAGTCTTTTATGGTAGAAAGGTCATTTCCTCAGTGTCTTTAGCATTTTGACAACCTGCTTGCATCAAAATTATATATTTTCTGCCGATCAGTCTGTTTTGGCAGAAAAGTGATTTTCCCGTCGAATTTAGCGTTTTTGGTCATCTGCTTCCCTCAACATTCACTATTTTTTGCCAAACAGTCTTTCTTGGCAGAAAAGTGATTTTATCGGTGAATTACGCATTTTGACAAACTGCTTGCATCAATATTCCCTATTTTTTGCCAAACAGTCTTTTTTGACAGAAAAGTGATTTTATCGGTGTATTACGCATTTTGACAATCGTAACTATTATCTTAACCATCAAAATTAACTATTTTTGACCGAACAGTCTTTTTTGGTAGAAAAGTGATTTTCTTGTCAAATTATGCATTTTGACAACTTGCTTGCATCAATATTCCCTATTTTTTTGCCAAACAGTCTTTTTTGGCAGAAAAGTGGTTTTCTCGGCGAGTTAAGAATTTTAACAACCTGCTTGCAGTAAACTTCAGTAATTATTTGCCAAACAGTCCTTTTTGCCAGAAAGGTGATTTTCTCAGCTAATTAAGCATTTTGACAACCTGCTTGCATCAAAATTCACTATTTTATGCCAAACACTCTTTGTTGGCAGAAAAGTGATTTTATCGGTGAATTACGCAGTTTGACAAATTGCAATCATGAAAATTAACTAGTTTTGACCGAACAGTCTTTTTTGGTAGAAAACTAATGTCCTCAGTGCATTTTAACAACCTGCTTGGCAGAAAAGTGATTTTGTCGTCGAATTAATCATTCTGGCCACCTGCTTGCCTCAACATTCCCTATTATTTTGCCAAACCGTCTTTTTTGGCAGAAAAGTGGCATTCTCGGCGAATTAAGTATTATAAGAACCTGCTTGCATTAAACTTCACTAATTATTTGCCAATGAGTCCTTTTTGGCAGAAAGGTGATTTTCTCAGCTAATTAAGCATTTTGACAACCTGCATGCATCAGAAATCACAATTTTTTGCTAAACAGTCTTTTTTGGCAGAAAAGTGATTTGCTCAGTGAATTAAAGCATTTTAACAACCTGCTTGCATCATAATTAAATATCTTCTGCCAAACAGTCTATTTCTGGCAGAAAAGTGACTTTATCGGTGAATTACGCATTTTGACAACCTGCTTGCATCAAAATTAAATATTTTCTGCCGATCAGTCTGTTTTGGCAGAAAAGTGATTTTCCCGTCGAATTTAGCGTTTTTGGTCATCTGCTTCCCTCAACATTCACTATTTTTTGCCAAACAGTTTTTCTTGGCAGAAAGGTGATTTTATCGGTGAATTACGCATTTTGACAAACTGCTTGCATCAATATTCCCTATTTTCTGCCAAACAGTCTTTTTTGGCAGAAAAGTGATTATCTGGGCGAAGTAAGCAGTTTGACAACCTGCTTGCATCAAAATTAAGCATTTTTTGCCATTCTTTTTTGACAGAAAAGTGATTTTATCGGTGTATTACGCATTTTGACAATCTTAACTATTATCTTAACCATCAAAATTAACTATGTTTGACCGAACAGTCTTTTTTGGTAGAAAACTGATTTCCTCAGTGAATTAAACATTTTAACAACCTGCTTGGCAGAAAAGTGATTTTGTCGTCGAATTAAGCATTTTGGCCATCTGCTTGCCTCAACATTGTCAATTTTTTTGCCAAACCGTCTTTTTTGGCAGAAAAGTGGCTTTCTCGGCGAATTCAGTATTTTAAGAACCTGCTTGCATTAAACTTCACTAATTATTTGTCAATGTCCTTTTTGCAAGAAAGGTGATTTTCTCAGCTAATTAAGCATTTTGACAACCTGCATGCATCAAAAATCACAATTTTTTGCTAAACAGTCTTTTTTGGCAGAAAAGTGATTTTATCGGTGAATTACGCATTTTGACAACCTGCTTCCATCAAAATTAACTATTTTTGACCGAACAGTCTTTTATGGTAGAAAGGTCATTTCCTCAGTGTCTTTAGCATTTTGACAACCTGCTTGCATCAAAATTATATATTTTCTGCCGATCAGTCTGTTTTGGCAGAAAAGTGATTTTCCCGTCGAATTTAGCGTTTTTGGTCATCTGCTTCCCTCAACATTCACTATTTTTTGCCAAACAGTATTTCTTGGCAGAAAAGTGATTTTATCGGTGAATTACGCATTTTGACAAACTGCTTGCATCAATATTCCCTATTTTTTGCCAAACAGTCTTTTTTGACAGAAAAGTGATTATCTGGGCGAATTAAGCATTTTGACAACCTGCTTGCATCAAAATTAAGCATTTTTTGCCATTCTTTTTTGACAGAAAAGTGATTTTATCGGTGTATTACGCATTTTGACAATCGTAACTATTATCTTAACCATCAAAATTAACTATTTTTGACCGAAAAGTCTTTTTTGGTAGAAAAGTGGTTTTCTTGTCAAATTATGCATTTTGACAAACTGCTTGCATCAATATTCCCTATTTTTTGCCAAACAGTCTTTTTTGACAGAAAAGTGATTTTATCGGTGTATTACGCATTTTGACAATCGTAACTATTATCTTAACCATCAAAATTAACTATTTTGTGACCGAACAGTCTTTTTTGGTAGAAAAGTGATTTTCTTGTCAAATTATGCATTTTGACAACTTGCTTGCATCAATATTCCCTATTTTTTTGCCAAACAGTCTTTTTTGGCAGAAAAGTGGTTTTCTCGGCGAGTTAAGAATTTTAACAACCTGCTTGCAGTAAACTTCACTAATTATTTGCCAAACAGTCCTTTTTGCCAGAAAGGTGATTTTCTCAGCTAATTAAGCATTTTGACAACCTGCTTGCATCAAAATTCACTATTTTATGCCAAACACTCTTTGTTGGCAGAAAAGTGATTTTATCGGTGAATTACGCATTTTGACAAATTGCAATCATGAAAATTAACTAGTTTTGACCGAACAGTCTTTTTTGGTAGAAAACTAATGTCCTCAGTGCATTTTAACAACCAACTTGGCAGAAAAGTGATTTTGTCGTCGAATTAATCATTCTGGCCACCTGCTTGCCTCAACATTCCCTATTATTTTGCCAAACCGTCTTTTTTGGCAGAAAAGTGGCTTTCTCGGCGAATTAAGTATTATAAGAACCTGCTTGCATTAAACTTCACTAATTATTTGCCAATGAGTCCTTTTTGGCAGAAAGGTGATTTTCTCAGCTAATTAAGCATTTTGACAACCTGCATGCATCAGAAATCACAATTTTTTGCTAAACAGTCTTTTTTGGCAGAAAAGTGATTTGCTCAGTGAATTAAAGCATTTTAACAACCTGCTTGCATCATAATTAAATATCTTCTGCCAAACAGTCTATTTCTGGCAGAAAAGTGACTTTATCGGTGAATTACGCATTTTGACAACCTGCTTGCATCAAAATTAAATATTTTCTGCCGATCAGTCTGTTTTGGCAGAAAAGTGATTTTCCCGTCGAATTTAGCGTTTTTGATCGTCTGCTGGCCTCAACATTCACTATTTTTTGCCAAACAGTCTTTCTTGGCAGAAAAGTGATTTTATCGGTGAATTACGCATTTTGACAAACTGCTTGCATCAATATTCCCTATATTTTGCCAAACAGTCTTTTTTGGCAGAAAAGTGATTATCTGGGCGAATTAAGCAGTTTGACAACCTGCTTGCATCAAAATTAAGCATTTTTTGCCATTCTTTTTTGACAGAAAAGTGATTTTATCGGTGTATTACGCATTTTGACAATCTTAACTATTATCTTAACCATCAAAATTAACTATGTTTGACCGAACAGTCTTTTTTGGTAGAAAACTGATTTCGTCAGTGAATTAAACATTTTAACAACCTGCTTGGCAGAAAAGTGATTTTGTCGTCGAATTAAGCATTTTGGCCATCTGCTTGCCTCAACATTGTCAATTTTTTTGCCAAACCGTCTTTTTTGGCAGAAAAGTGGCTTTCTCGGCGAATTCAGTATTTTAAGAACCTGCTTGCATTAAACTTCACTAATTATTTGTCAATGTCCTTTTTGCAAGAAAGGTGATTTTCTCAGCTAATTAAGCATTTTGACAACCTGCATGCATCAAAAATCACAATTTTTTGCCAAACAGTCTTTTTTGGCAGAAAAGTGATTTTATCGGTGAATTACGCATTTTGACAACCTGCTTCCATCAAAATTAACTATTTTTGACCGAACAGTCTTTTATGGTAGAAAGGTCATTTCCTCAGTGTCTTTAGCATTTTGACAACCTGCTTGCATCAAAATTATATATTTTCTGCCGATCAGTCTGTTTTGGCAGAAAAGTGATTTTCCCGTCGAATTTAGCGTTTTTGGTCATCTGCTTCCCTCAACATTCACTATTTTTTGCCAAACAGTCTTTCTTGGCAGAAAAGTGATTTTATCGGTGAATTACGCATTTTGACAAACTGCTTGCATCAATATTCCCTATTTTTTGCCAAACAGTCTTTTTTGACAGAAAAGTGATTTTATCGGTGTATTACGCATTTTGACAATCGTAACTATTATCTTAACCATCAAAATTAACTATTTTTTGACCGAACAGTCTTTTTTGGTAGAAAAGTGATTTTCTCGTCAAATTATGCATTTTGACAACTTGCTTGCATCAATATTCCCTATTTTTTTGCCAAACAGTCTTTTTTGGCAGAAAAGTGGTTTTCTCGGCGAGTTAAGAATTTTAACAACCTGCTTGCAGTAAACTTCACTAATTATTTGCCAAACAGTCCTTTTTGCCAGAAAGGTGATTTTCTCAGCTAATTAAGCATTTTGACAACCTGCTTGCATCAAAATTCACTATTTTATGCCAAACACTCTTTGTTGGCAGAAAAGTGATTTTATCGGTGAATTACGCAGTTTGACAAATTGCAATCATGAAAATTAACTAGTTTTGACCGAACAGTCTTTTTTGGTAGAAAACTAATGTCCTCAGTGCATTTTAACAACCTGCTTGGCAGAAAAGTGATTTTGTCGTCGAATTAATCATTCTGGCCACCTGCTTGCCTCAACATTCCCTATTATTTTGCCAAACCGTCTTTTTTGGCAGAAAAGTGGCATTCTCGGCGAATTAAGTATTATAAGAACCTGCTTGCATTAAACTTCACTAATTATTTGCCAATGAGTCCTTTTTGGCAGAAAGGTGATTTTCTCAGCTAATTAAGCATTTTGACAACCTGCATGCATCAGAAATCACAATTTTTTGCTAAACAGTCTTTTTTGGCAGAAAAGTGATTTGCTCAGTGAATTAAAGCATTTTAACAACCTGCTTGCATCATAATTAAATATCTTCTGCCAAACAGTCTATTTCTGGCAGAAAAGTGACTTTATCGGTGAATTACGCATTTTGACAACCTGCTTGCATCAAAATTAAATATTTTCTGCCGATCAGTCTGTTTTGGCAGAAAAGTGATTTTCCCGTCGAATTTAGCGTTTTTGATCGTCTGCTGGCCTCAACATTCACTATTTTTTGCCAAACAGTCTTTCTTGGCAGAAAAGTGATTTTATCGGTGAATTACGCATTTTGACAAACTGCTTGCATCAATATTCCCTATATTTTGCCAAACAGTCTTTTTTGGCAGAAAAGTGATTATCTGGGCGAATTAAGCAGTTTGACAACCTGCTTGCATCAAAATTAAGCATTTTTTGCCATTCTTTTTTGACAGAAAAGTGATTTTATCGGTGTATTACGCATTTTGACAATCTTAACTATTATCTTAACCATCAAAATTAACTATGTTTGACCGAACAGTCTTTTTTGGTAGAAAACTGATTTCGTCAGTGAATTAAACATTTTAACAACCTGCTTGGCAGAAAAGTGATTTTGTCGTCGAATTAAGCATTTTGGCCATCTGCTTGCCTCAACATTGTCAATTTTTTTGCCAAACCGTCTTTTTTGGCAGAAAAGTGGCTTTCTCGGCGAATTCAGTATTTTAAGAACCTGCTTGCATTAAACTTCACTAATTATTTGTCAATGTCCTTTTTGCAAGAAAGGTGATTTTCTCAGCTAATTAAGCATTTTGACAACCTGCATGCATCAAAAATCACAATTTTTTGCTAAACAGTCTTTTTTGGCAGAAAAGTGATTTTATCGGTGAATTACGCATTTTGACAACCTGCTTCCATCAAAATTAACTATTTTTGACCGAACAGTCTTTTATGGTAGAAAGGTCATTTCCTCAGTGTCTTTAGCATTTTGACAACCTGCTTGCGTCAAAATTATATATTTTCTGCCGATCAGTATGTTTTGGCAGAAAAGTGATTTTCCCGTCGAATTTAGCGTTTTTGGTCATCTGCTTCCCTCAACATTCACTATTTTTTGCCAAACAGTCTTTCTTGGCAGAAAAGTGATTTTATCGGTGAATTACGCATTTTGACAAACTGCTTGCATCAATATTCCCTATTTTTTGCCAAACAGTCTTTTTTGACAGAAAAGTGATTATCTGGGCGAATTAAGCAGTTTGACAACCTGCTTGCATCAAAATTAAGCATTTTTTGCCATTCTTTTTTGACAGAAAAGTGATTTTATCGGTGTATTACGCATTTTGACAATCGTAACTATTATCTTAACCATCAAAATTAACTATTTTTGACCGAAAAGTCTTTTTTGGTAGAAAAGTGATTTTCTTGTCAAATTATGCATTTTGACAACTTGCTTGCATCAATATTCCCTATTTTTTTGCCAAACTGTCTTTTTTGGCAGAAAAGTGGCTTTCTCGGCGAATTCAGTATTTTAAGAACCTGCTTGCATTAAACTTCACTAATTATTTGTCAATGTCCTTTTTGCAAGAAAGGTGATTTTCTCAGCTAATTAAGCATTTTGACAACCTGCATGCATCAAAAATCACAATTTTTTGCTAAACAGTCTTTTTTGGCAGAAAAGTGATTTTATCGGTGAATTACGCATTTTGACAACCTGCTTCCATCAAAATTAACTATTTTTGACCGAACAGTCTTTTATGGTAGAAAGGTCATTTCCTCAGTGTCTTTAGCATTTTGACAACCTGCTTGCATCAAAATTATATATTTTCTGCCGATCAGTCTGTTTTGGCAGAAAAGTGATTTTCCCGTCGAATTTAGCGTTTTTGGTCATCTGCTTCCCTCAGCATTCACTATTTTTTGCCAAACAGTCTTTCTTGGCAGAAAAGTGATTTTATCGGTGAATTACGCATTTTGACAAACTGCTTGCATCAATATTCCCTATTTTTTGCCAAACAGTCTTTTTTGACAGAAAAGTGATTTTATCGGTGTATTACGCATTTTGACAATCGTAACTATTATCTTAACCATCAAAATTAACTATTTTGTGACCGAACAGTCTTTTTTGGTAGAAAAGTGATTTTCTTGTCAAATTATGCATTTTGACAACTTGCTTGCATCAATATTCCCTATTTTTTTGCCAAACAGTCTTTTTTGGCAGAAAAGTGGTTTTCTCGGCGAGTTAAGAATTTTAACAACCTGCTTGCAGTAAACTTCACTAATTATTTGCCAAACAGTCCTTTTTGCCAGAAAGGTGATTTTCTCAGCTAATTAAGCATTTTGACAACCTGCTTGCATCAAAATTCACTATTTTATGCCAAACACTCTTTGTTGGCAGAAAAGTGATTTTATCGGTGAATTACGCATTTTGACAAATTGCAATCATGAAAATTAACTAGTTTTGACCGAACAGTCTTTTTTGGTAGAAAACTAATGTCCTCAGTGCATTTTAACAACCTGCTTGGCAGAAAAGTGATTTTGTCGTCGAATTAATCATTCTGGCCACCTGCTTGCCTCAACATTCCCTATTATTTTGCCAAACCGTCTTTTTTGGCAGAAAAGTGGCTTTCTCGGCGAATTAAGTATTATAAGAACCTGCTTGCATTAAACTTCACTAATTATTTGCCAATGAGTCCTTTTTGGCAGAAAGGTGATTTTCTCAGCTAATTAAGCATTTTGACAACCTGCATGCATCAGAAATCACAATTTTTTGCTAAACAGTCTTTTTTGGCAGAAAAGTGATTTGCTCAGTGAATTAAAGCATTTTAACAACCTGCTTGCATCATAATTAAATATCTTCTGCCAAACAGTCTATTTCTGGCAGAAAAGTGACTTTATCGGTGAATTACGCATTTTGACAACCTGCTTGCATCAAAATTAAATATTTTCTGCCGATCAGTCTGTTTTGGCAGAAAAGTGATTTTCCCGTCGAATTTAGCGTTTTTGGTCATCTGCTTCCCTCAACATTCACTATTTTTTGCCAAACAGTTTTTCTTGGCAGAAAGGTGATTTTATCGGTGAATTACGCATTTTGACAAACTGCTTGCATCAATATTCCCTATTTTCTGCCAAACAGTCTTTTTTGGCAGAAAAATGGTTTCTCGGCGAATTAATAATTTTAACAACCTGCTTGCAGTAAACTTCACTAATTATTTGCCAAACAGTCCTTTTTGTAAGAAAGGTGATTTTCTCTGCTAATGAAGCATTTTGACAATCTGCTTGCATCAAGATTAAATATTGTCTGCTGAACAGTCATTTTCTGCAGGAAAAGTGATTTTCCGGTCGAATTGAGCGTTTTTGATCATCCGCTTGCCTCAACATTCACTATTTTTTGCCAAACAGTCTTTCTTGGCAGAAACGTGATTTTATCGGTCAATTACGCATTTTGGCAACCTGCTTCCATCAAAATTAACATATTTTTGACCGAACAGTCTTTTTCGCCTGAAAAGTGATTTTCCCGTCGAATTTAGCGTTTTTGATCGTCTGCTGGCCTCAACATTCACTATTTTTTGCCAAACAGTCTTTCTTGGCAGAAAAGTGATTTTATCGGTGAATTACGCATTTTGACAAACTGCTTGCATCAATATTCCCTATATTTTGCCAAACAGTCTTTTTTGGCAGAAAAGTGATTATCTGGGCGAATTAAGCAGTTTGACAACCTGCTTGCATCAAAATTAAGCATTTTTTGCCATTCTTTTTTGACAGAAAAGTGATTTTATCGGTGTATTACGCATTTTGACAATCTTAACTATTATCTTAACCATCAAAATTAACTATGTTTGACCGAACAGTCTTTTTTGGTAGAAAACTGATTTCCTCAGTGAATTAAACATTTTAACAACCTGCTTGGCAGAAAAGTGATTTTGTCGTCGAATTAAGCATTTTGGCCATCTGCTTGCCTCAACATTGTCATATTTTTTTGCCAAACCGTCTTTTTTGGCAGAAAAGTGGCTTTCTCGGCGAATTCAGTATTTTAAGAACCTGCTTGCATTAAACTTCACTAATTATTTGTCAATGTCCTTTTTGCAAGAAAGGTGATTTTCTCAGCTAATTAAGCATTTTGACAACCTGCATGCATCAAAAATCACAATTTTTTGCTAAACAGTCTTTTTTGGCAGAAAAGTGATTTTATCGGTGAATTACGCATTTTGACAACCTGCTTCCATCAAAATTAACTATTTTTGACCGAACAGTCTTTTATGGTAGAAAGGTCATTTCCTCAGTGTCTTTAGCATTTTGACAACCTGCTTGCGTCAAAATTATATATTTTCTGCCGATCAGTATGTTTTGGCAGAAAAGTGATTTTCCCGTCGAATTTAGCGTTTTTGGTCATCTGCTTCCCTCAACATTCACTATTTTTTGCCAAACAGTCTTTCTTGGCAGAAAAGTGATTTTATCGGTGAATTACGCATTTTGACAAATTGCAATCATGAAAATTAACTAGTTTTGACCGAACAGTCTTTTTTGGTAGAAAACTAATGTCCTCAGTTCATTTTAACAACCTGCTTGGCAGAAAAGTGATTTTGTCGTCGAATTAATCATTCTGGCCACCTGCTTGCCTCAACATTCCCTATTATTTTGCCAAACCGTCTTTTTTGGCAGAAAAGTGGCTTTCTCGGCGAATTAAGTATTATAAGAACCTGCTTGCATTAAACTTCACTAATTATTTGCCAATGAGTCCTTTTTGGCAGAAAGGTGATTTTCTCAGCTAATTAAGCATTTTGACAACCTGCATGCATCAGAAATCACAATTTTTTGCTAAACAGTCTTTTTTGGCAGAAAAGTGATTTGCTCAGTGAATTAAAGCATTTTAACAACCTGCTTGCATCATAATTAAATATCTTCTGCCAAACAGTCTATTTCTGGCAGAAAAGTGACTTTATCGGTGAATTACGCATTTTGACAACCTGCTTGCATCAAAATTAAATATTTTCTGCCGATCAGTCTGTTTTGGCAGAAAAGTGATTTTCCCGTCGAATTTAGCGTTTTTGATCGTCTGCTGGCCTCAACATTCACTATTTTTTGCCAAACAGTCTTTCTTGGCAGAAAAGTGATTTTATCGGTGAATTACGCATTTTGACAAACTGCTTGCATCAATATTCCCTATATTTTGCCAAACAGTCTTTTTTGGCAGAAAAGTGATTATCTGGGCGAATTAAGCAGTTTGACAACCTGCTTGCATCAAAATTAAGCATTTTTTGCCATTCTTTTTTGACAGAAAAGTGATTTTATCGGTGTATTACGCATTTTGACAATCTTAACTATTATCTTAACCATCAAAATTAACTATGTTTGACCGAACAGTCTTTTTTGGTAGAAAACTGATTTCGTCAGTGAATTAAACATTTTAACAACCTGCTTGGCAGAAAAGTGATTTTGTCGTCGAATTAAGCATTTTGGCCATCTGCTTGCCTCAACATTGTCAATTTTTTTGCCAAACCGTCTTTTTTGGCAGAAGAGTGGCTTTCTCGGCGAATTCAGTATTTTAAGAACCTGCTTGCATTAAACTTCACTAATTATTTGTCAATGTCCTTTTTGCAAGAAAGGTGATTTTCTCAGCTAATTAAGCATTTTGACAACCTGCATGCATCAAAAATCACAATTTTTTGCTAAACAGTCTTTTTGGCAGAAAAGTGATTTTGTCGGTGAATTACGCATTTTGACAACCTGCTTCCATCAAAATTAACTATTTTTGACCGAACAGTCTTTTATGGTAGAAAGGTCATTTCCTCAGTGTCTTTAGCATTTTGACAACCTGCTTGCGTCAAAATTATATATTTTCTGCCGATCAGTATGTTTTGGCAGAAAAGTGATTTTCCCGTCGAATTTAGCGTTTTTGGTCATCTGCTTCCCTCAACATTCACTATTTTTTGCCAAACAGTCTTTCTTGGCAGAAAAGTGATTTTATCGGTGAATTACGCATTTTGACAAACTGCTTGCATCAATATTCCCTATTTTTTGCCAAACAGTCTTTTTTGACAGAAAAGTGATTATCTGGGCGAATTAAGCAGTTTGACAACCTGCTTGCATCAAAATTAAGCATTTTTTGCCATTCTTTTTTGACAGAAAAGTGATTTTATCGGTGTATTACGCATTTTGACAATCGTAACTATTATCTTAACCATCAAAATTAACTATTTTTGACCGAAAAGTCTTTTTTGGTAGAAAAGTGATTTTACTTGTCAAATTATGCATTTTGACAACTTGCTTGCATCAATATTCCCTATTTTTTTGCCAAACTGTCTTTTTTGGCAGAAAAGTGGCTTTCTCGGCGAATTCAGTATTTTAAGAACCTGCTTGCATTAAACTTCACTAATTATTTGTCAATGTCCTTTTTGCAAGAAAGGTGATTTTCTCAGCTAATTAAGCATTTTGACAACCTGCATGCATCAAAATCACAATTTTTGCTAAACAGTCTTTTTTGGCAGAAAAGTGATTTTATCGGTGAATTACGCATTTTGACAACCTGCTTCCATCAAAATTAACTATTTTTGACCGAACAGTCTTTTATGGTAGAAAGGTCATTTCCTCAGTGTCTTTAGCATTTTGACAACCTGCTTGCATCAAAATTATATATTTTCTGCCGATCAGTCTGTTTTGGCAGAAAAGTGATTTTCCCGTCGAATTTAGCGTTTTTGGTCATCTGCTTCCCTCAGCATTCACTATTTTTTGCCAAACAGTCTTTCTTGGCAGAAAAGTGATTTTATCGGTGAATTACGCATTTTGACAAACTGCTTGCATCAATATTCCCTATTTTTTGCCAAACAGTCTTTTTTGACAGAAAAGTGATTTTATCGGTGTATTACGCATTTTGACAATCGTAACTATTATCTTAACCATCAAAATTAACTATTTGTGACCGAACAGTCTTTTTTGGTAGAAAAGTGATTTTCTTGTCAAATTATGCATTTTGACAACTTGCTTGCATCAATATTCCCTATTTTTTTGCCAAACAGTCTTTTTTGGCAGAAAAGTGGTTTTCTCGGCGAGTTAAGAATTTTAACAACCTGCTTGCAGTAAACTTCAGTAATTATTTGCCAAACAGTCCTTTTTGCCAGAAAGGTGATTTTCTCAGCTAATTAAGCATTTTGACAACCTGCTTGCATCAAAATTCACTATTTTATGCCAAACACTCTTTGTTGGCAGAAAAGTGATTTTATCGGTGAATTACGCATTTTGACAAATTGCAATCATGAAAATTAACTAGTTTTGACCGAACAGTCTTTTTTGGTAGAAAACTAATGTCCTCAGTGCATTTTAACAACCTGCTTGGCAGAAAAGTGATTTTGTCGTCGAATTAATCATTCTGGCCACCTGCTTGCCTCAACATTCCCTATTATTTTGCCAAACCGTCTTTTTTGGCAGAAAAGTGGCTTTCTCGGCGAATTAAGTATTATAAGAACCTGCTTGCATTAAACTTCACTAATTATTTGCCAATGAGTCCTTTTTGGCAGAAAGGTGATTTTCTCAGCTAATTAAGCATTTTGACAACCTGCATGCATCAGAAATCACAATTTTTTGCTAAACAGTCTTTTTTGGCAGAAAAGTGATTTGCTCAGTGAATTAAAGCATTTTAACAACCTGCTTGCATCATAATTAAATATCTTCTGCCAAACAGTCTATTTCTGGCAGAAAAGTGACTTTATCGGTGAATTACGCATTTTGACAACCTGCTTGCATCAAAATTAAATATTTTCTGCCGATCAGTCTGTTTTGGCAGAAAAGTGATTTTCCCGTCGAATTTAGCGTTTTTGATCGTCTGCTGGCCTCAACATTCACTATTTTTTGCCAAACAGTCTTTCTTGGCAGAAAAGTGATTTTATCGGTGAATTACGCATTTTGACAAACTGCTTGCATCAATATTCCCTATATTTTGCCAAACAG